>NW_017728994.1:73535680-73543180 GCF_001723915.1 Gavialis gangeticus | reverse complement strand
CAGCACAGAGAAGTCAGCAATATAAACTAAGAATGAAAACAACTGCTAGTTGTAATTAATAGGACTTAGAACCCTACAGTCCCTTTTGAAAACAAAACGTGTATTCTAAAAATTAATCAATCACTGTGATACTTAAAACCCCCCCCCTGTTGTTTACTCCCCTAGTTAGACAACAAGAGAAGTAAACATCTAGATATTTTTAGAGCTAGATTACTCACCCCCAGATACAAAGACAAGCATTCAGTTAGGTACCAATATCGCATCAGCTATTTCATTACTTGGCTTCAGACGTTCTTACATTTTTAGAGGTTTGATTGACCAATTATCTTTGCTTTTGAAAATTAAACCCCGAAGTTGACTTGAAGTTTGAAATGACATGATGCTAGTTTAGCAGCAGGAGTATATAGTAATTGTTCCACTGGACAAGAATAGTAAAATTGAAATCAAAAGTTTGAGGTTCATTCCACAAGCTCAAGTGACTCAGCATTCTTTTCCATTGAAGTTGAACTAAAATTTCCCATTCTAGTCAATTCAGTCCTCCCTCCTATGAGGCACAAGGGGAACACAAAATGTAGAAAAAGGTACAGAAATCTTGAAAATATTTATATACTTTAATGTAGGTTTGGTTGCATATACTGAATGCTTGTATTGGCATATGCACATCTAAGATGGGAGCAGGGATTTATGTCATACAAATACAGACTTAGATGAACATTTGTCTGTTCAAATAGCACTTCTATACAAGAGCAGAAGGGTGTAGCCAGTGTGATGTGTCTCTTCCCATAGTGGGTATTTACAGAAAGACTATAGAGCAAACCCAGCACAGCTGGGGTTATATTACCTCTGGAGGCATGAAAGATTACTATAAGAGGAAATATGGGGAATAGTTGCCCTATGCACCCTTCACCCTCAGAACCCAGCAGAGCTGAGAAAGTCAATGTGGATGACAGGGAGGGGAACTTGGCATAGACACAGGAGTCGCTAGTAATCTGTATCCACCATGAATCCTCAGCTGTTCATGGTAACGGTTAAGAGGAGGGCCTTCAATAGCCGGGGCTTTCTTTCCTTGAGAGAGGTAGAACCCTTGTACCAACCTATTTCTTCTAAACCAGCTTTTTCTTTGGACCTCCACTTCTCTCCTACTTGTACAGTTAAGGAAGTTTTTTATGAAGATCTGGTCTCACAATGCAATACAGCAGGGCTTTCCAGCTTCAGCGTGGTCAGGAGCTACATACTACATGGGCTGCACACTGCAGGTACCATGTGCAGCCTTCTTTGCTGCATATGCAGCCCTCCCATTACTGTGGGAGCAGCACGAGCCCACCCCATCCTGTGCTACCACCATGGGAAGACCCACCACAGCTGCCATGTGGATGAGCTCCTTCCCTCTTCCTCATGGGGTGCTGCTGCACAAGTAGCATGAACCCTCCGCTAGCTATGCTTACCCTAGCTTACCAGGCCCCCTCCTGCCATGCTGCCCTGCCCCAGAGACTCTGCTACCACCAGAGGAGCAGGAGCAAGACAGGGGTGGGAAGTGAGGGCCAACTGGGAGCCTGCAGGCTGCAATTTAACTCCTCATGGCTGGATACAGCCTGCAGGCTGCTAATTGAACAGTGCTGCCCTGTAGGAAACTCCATCAACACGAGTTTGTACAGTGTCTAGAGGCTTCATGTTTTATAATACAGGGTTGTTTTGTTTTTTTTTAAATTATGATACAATGAAAGTCTTTTAAATGTGAAAACAGAGAAAAGGTGCATTCTAACATTTGTTATACTGCTTTAGGATGGATACAGGTGTCATAGTGCACAGAAAATTCATAGCTATTTACATTATTATCAGGTCAATACATGTAAAGAATAAATGATGCATTTAAATTTAATCTCTGGGTACATCTTACTTATTTTTAATAAACTATTAATTCAACAGGTATTTCACTGTGGTATTAACAGATTACTTATTTTAATGCAAGAAACTGAGCATTCGTTAAAATAGCTTCAGAATTATGCTCTTACTTATGAACCTAATACATAAAAAGCAATAATCTACATCATCTTTAAAGGTTTCTCTCCTTCTTCCTACTCTCCCCTCCCTCCTTACCAGACTCTTGTCTTCACTGTACATAGTTTTGATCCTTCACATGAGGACTAAATCCTCAGTCTGCATGGGCACTGTAACTGTTCTAGAAGTGGCAATAGCTTTATTAACAAGCTGTAAGAGGATAATTCCTGACAGATTCGAAAAGGTACAGACAAGATATTAAGACTTTTCATGGACTCATTATACATCTTGCTTAAAAAAGTCTAAAATAAACACACAGTTAAAGGTCTCAATTTGGAAGGTTTAAAGCCTGTCTTGTAAATCAGACCTTTCAATTTTTGTATAATGTTGTGTTTTTGGACAAAATAACCTGACTTTGTTTTATGGCCGTTGGATGAGAGTAAGTTAAGATCTTACATAGTTGTTAGAATACAATCATTTGTAGTGCTAACAGTACCAACAAGAATCTGTCAGCATTTCTAATAAGCCCCATATCTAAGGGTTTAACACTCAGGTATAGAAATCTGCTCCAGGCCTATGCTCGCCATTCAAAATGGCACTCAAAGAACAAATATTTTAACTCCTTTGTAAGGAGTTAATTTTATGCCACTTTCAACCATACCATCATCAGCATTAGAAAGCAGCAACTACGAACAATATACCCCAAAAACGCTCCTTTTTTGGTAAAGGTTTTTAGTGAAATTACAAATTACTAAATGAGATTTATTTGAAAAGCCAAAAATGGTTCCTGCAAACAGAGAAAATGAAGTCTACTGAGAATCTGATTTTCACACATAACAAGCTCCAATGCATTAACTGAAGTCAAAAGGAACTGCAGTTTTAGTGTATCTAAAAATTAAGGATGTCTTTGAATACTGTATCTATACATAATGGAGGGAGTTTTTCATTAAATATCTTTATCATTTAATATAAATAAATGCCCATTTTAAACTTACACAATGAGGCATCCTTTCTTGGCCAAGAGGTCTCACAAGAGTATTTCCAGAGCTTATTTCAGTCACAAAGAGAGCTGGTCAGAAAATTCAGACAAATTTGAAATTACAGTCCAATATGGGAAATAATTTGGTTTCTTTTAATTTATATTTCTAACCCAGCTACAGTGCTCATTGCAGAATACAAGGCACAGACCCAAGAACCTGAGTAATATACGTCAAGAGCATTCCTTACTAGCCTGGAATTGTTAGATTCCAGGCTCACATAGGAATGAAAACATTAATGAGAACCTGGCCCATAATCTTCTAACTCAATTAACTATAGCATGCACTGTAGCTTTTACTATAGCATATACTACCAAATTCCACTTTAACCCTTCTTCTTCTGTGGATTACAGCTTTCATATATGAATTTCTATGTATTAACATTTTCATGATTGAACTGGATGAAAGTTCCTTTTCTTGTTCCTTAACAAAAAAAGGTCGAGCAAATTCAATTCAACTGTATTTGCACTACGAGGACATTGAAAAAAATACACACCTTCATGTGTTACCATAACAAGTTTACAGGACCTGCCTCCTCTTTTGACCCCTTTGTTAACAGGGCTTATAAAGCTGTCTGAAGTTGCTAAGTAAGTTTTGCCAATAAGCTGTGGCAGGTGCAGCTTGTTAAACTCACCAGGCTCTAAGAATGGTGAGTATGACCATCTGGTTACAGTACACCATGGGCAGACAGGGAGGTCTTGCTTGGTTTGTGCAGAAAGTTGTGTTAAGACATTCCATTATTATTACACGCAACAATAAAGTCCAGGTTTAGGAAGGGGGTTTCATTTAATCTCACAGAGGGAAGACAGAAGGAATACAGACTATGTGCAATATGGTTTCCTGTTCACAGTTCTAATGAAGCATTATATCATTTGCAATCTTAAATTGCTGTTGTTAGACTTCAGGCTTAGTTACTTGGTCAGACTCACAGGAGATTTATGGTTCAAGACATGTTTGAAAAAAATTAGTTCCATAGTTTTAAAACTGTGAGCCTTTCAATTTGGGAATATGGAACATGCTCTCATGCATTAAGTCCTAAACAGTCTTTTTATCACAATTGGCCCATTCATGCTCTATCAGTATCAATGGGAGTATGCCCATCAGTTTTGACATCAGCTGAAGCACAGTTTGACTATCACCCTCACTACATTAAATGATATTTTACAAACTGTTTTTACATGAATGGGTGTATGATCCACATTGTCATGTTGTACTGTACAATTATATACTGTTCTTCCAAGCTGCTATTTTGAAGGCTACTACCCTCTTCTTTATGAACCTAAAGTACCCCAGGAAATTTACTTAGAGAACAACTAATACTCTCCATGAAAAAGAACAACAGTGAAGTCATGAAACATTAGAAAAATTATCCATATGTATTTTAAAAAAGGGTTGTATAACAATAAAGCTTACTATGACTGTTAAAGATCTGATTATGTCAGAAAGGATGTGTAATTTCTAGTTCGTTCTTTCGGTTTCTCAGACTGCTTGCAAAGGACCTTTGTGCAAAATGGGGAGATAGGATGAGATGTGAGACCATTTCTCTTGTAGTTCTCATTGCTCTAAGCATAATTGCTTTTTTCATATAATTCCACTTAGAATTACACTGATGAGGTGTTTTTATAGTTTCATTTTTCAATATGGTCCCAAATATCCACTCCCAAATGGCTCTGGATCAAGGAATTTGCACCCTCTGTTGCTTTGTGAAGACTCTGTTGCCAAAGATAACTGCCCTAGAAAATTAATATTTTAATTCTGAAATATAATGCATGTGTGTTGTGTTGTGTATGAATACAGCAGAATAAAAATCCCTCACGAGTTTATTAAAAAACTATAAGCAGTAACTTTATTTAAAAGATTATATTTTTGTTATTAATTAAACAAAAAATAATATTCTGTGAAAAATTTAACTGGCACAGCACTTTAAAGTAAGTTTTCATTAAATTAACTATTATTATGCTTGTATCAATTCATTATTGTATTGAATTATCATCTGGCAAATATATAAAATCAAGCCTCTGTTAGTTTGCATTTTCTTATATAGAATTAATAACTGCAGGTATTGAATATAATATATCATCTAGACATATATAAAAGGAACTAGAATTAAGGCGCAGCAATTTACTTTTGGAATTTCCCAAGTTCAACCACAAGATTTACATTAACAATAAAGGGATTTTTATATTTCACAGGAATATATATTTAATCAATGAGCTACATAATACATATACACCATTTTATAAAGTTATTTAGCCACCAGACTGACAGTGATAGTATTACATGGGCATTTGTATGACTACCGTACTACTGTAATTTCAACTCGTGAGCATCCAAGTAGTCAAACAAAGATGGACCTTGCCAATAAATATGCAGGTAACTTTACTAACATGAATAGTCACATCATGGCCCTCAAGGCCAGTTGTTCACAGACTGGGATTTGAAATGAAGTAAGTAGCTCATAAATAGTCATCCAGGTTGGACATAGTTCCTATAACACAGTGTTGTACCAGGAAAAAGAAGATTGAGAAGGATGAGATGAAATACAGGTGTCCAAAGGGGTAGGGATGAAGAAGAGGAAAATAGAAGAGGAACACAAATGAAAACTCCCCAAAATAACCAATTTCATTAATCTCTTTATGAAAGAACCATTCTAGTTTTTCAGGTATTATAGGACTTTCAGTAGGTTGCCTAAATACATATGTAACCCCCGCCACACACTGGGTTGTGTGTTGTGTATGTGTGTTTTATGTGGGCAAGATGGCCTTTCTTGTTGTGGGCATGCGCTCAGCATATGGCAAGTTGAGACCTGTATCTGGGCAAAATATGTAAAACCCTTTGGCCTCATTGGCCAGAGGAAGCAGATTCTCCGGGCAAACTGATTAAGAGAGAGGCTGTAGTGTGGCACTCCCTAATTGGACAAGGCTTGGGTGATGTCACACTAGGTATATAAGAACAACTCAACTAAGGTTTCTAGCTTTTTCTCCTGGGGCTATTGAGAGCTACACAGCTGAACTGGGAGCCAGAAAACCAGCTCCCTTGGCAGGGGGGAGGGGGAGAGGGGAAGTGGGCTCCCCACCCTCTTCACTGGAGAGGCAAGCAAAAGCTACGTGACAGGAAAGCCTAAAGTACAGGAAGAGAAAATCTATCCCGGAGTTTGAAACTCCTATTTCCTCCCTCTTTCCCCTCTTTTTTTTTCTTAAGTGGATTAATGCTATGGGGGTATTAACCTCTGGAGTAAAATGCCCAGGTTTAGGTCCTGGCAGTTACTGGCCCCTGTGTCTCAGCCCACTGCTATAGCTGGGACTGGATGTCCAGGCTGCAGGACCCTTCTTGCTGTTTCACAGCTATTGCATTTCAGTCTAGCTGTGTGGCTGAACCTCAGCCATATGTTTGGCTGGCAGATTTGAGCCAGGGTGAGACCTAGTACTACTTTCTGTTTATACAGGCCTCAGTGTAGTATAGGCCTGGCTGGCTTTTTGCTGTCCGGTTCAGGCCCAGAGAGATAGGCCTGGGCCTCCTTTTGTCCTTTTTGTAGTTTATGTCCCAACCAAGCGGTCCAGTTGGGTGCTAGATGTAGTTCAGGCCTGGGCCAAGATAGGCCTGACCTTTCCTCTAAGATCTTTTGCAGCTTTCTGCCCAGCAAAGCTGGGATTGGGATTAGGAATTTTGGAGTGCAGTATGCTGATAAAAACGCAGTTAACCCCTCAAACCCACCATGTGGAAGTTGAGGTCAGTGCTCCACTACTTCTCCAGGAGCAATGGAGCCCCTTGCAATGCAGGAGGACCCATGCTTTCAAGCAGCTCCCCACAGCACTGAACTCAAGCAGCAGCTCATAGCACTCTCTGATGTGGGCCCCCTTCTCCAGTCCATTGCTGAAGGGCAGATATAGGGGTGCAGGCCCCCAGAACTACTCACTGGGGAGACCCTAAATCCCAGACTGCCTGAGTATAGGTGAAGCCTCCCTAAGAGGGTGCTACCCATAGACTTTGCTCTGTAGCGAGTAGTGTTTTAAATTGCATTTGATGTTTTTCTGTTTTTTGTAATATATCTGTTTTTGTGTTTACAGTTTGTGAGGAGGGGGTTTTGTTTATGTAATTTGTTCAGCATTTCCCAGGGTAGGGACTTGAGCTCAGGTAAAATATATTTAGTACCACAAAACTGAACCTGGCCATTGTTGCTGCCGACTGTCCTCTGGCAGAAGGGTTACACTTATTTACCTGATAGAAAAGGCCAATTTCTTTACAGAATTCCAAACTATCTGGGAATAATACATATTATATACGTGACATAAAATACTTTCCTTCTCATTTCAGGCCGTCTTGATAAACCCCATGAAATTAACACATACAGAAAAATGTGTTTAGACAACATTAAGGGCATGCTTTAAATTGACAACAGCCAGAAAATTCAAAATAAAGGCTGACGCAAAGGGAAAATGCATATTCTTATATCTGAAAACAGGGA
>NW_017728994.1:73524631-73527131 GCF_001723915.1 Gavialis gangeticus | reverse complement strand
TGCATATCAGTTATAGCAAGAATTAAGCAAAATTTGTCCTTTGATAAGTTGCAAGAAATGAAATGGACATTTTTTTCTTCCATGCAACTAAACCAATGGTTTCCAAACTTTTTTTTTGCTGTGACCCACTCCTGGGCAGTGGCAGCAGCCCGGGGGCACTCCTGGCACGTGCCGTGGCTTGTTGTTTGTGTGTGGTGCCATCAGCATTGCCCTTGCAACCCTCATTTGGGTCACGACCCAAGGTTGGGAACCACTGGACACTGGGCAAAACTTCACATATTTTGAAATATGGTGGTCTTGCTTTAATATGCTGACTTAGAAAAAAAGATAATGAGTTTTCACAATTTTTATATTTAAAGGGCAAGCAGACAGCATTATGAGCAGAATACTTTCAACCTCTGCTCCCCTCCACTATCCCTAGACATTGTATCTTGCTACTTGCCTTAAGTCTCATGCCTCAGTACCACATTAAAACTTTTAAAGGAAATTTCTAATCAAAATCTCAGTCAATCCAGAATAACTTGTAAATGCTCAGGGGAAACAGCTCAAGTATCCATAGTGTATTTCTTAACCTCTCCTCCCCCAACATTAGGATTACATATTAAAAATGAAGAGAAATACATCATTAAGATTATTCACATAACTTTACCTCTTCTCTGTCTTCACAATTCTGTTGAACCAACTGCACCCAGGATCTAAATAGATGCATGATATAAATCAGTCCTACAACACAACGTTTCCATTAACACTGGAAAACCCCATAGAAATCGAAGATTCCTTAGCATATTCCTCAACTGCAATTATTAAAGAAATTATAAGTTAGTAGATGAATAGCTCAAAATACTATAATTGTGTTCAAATAAATAAAAAGCTTTCAGTTCACCTTTAGGATGTATTTTCATTTTTATCGTTATTTTGAATTTCAAACAACTTAAACCATTCATAGCTCAATTTTACTTCCCTATTTCTGTTTGCTCTCTCTCTTTCTCTTTCAAGTGTTTCCTTTTCTCTTCACAATTTCAAATCACCAATATATAAGGTTATATTTTCCACTATATAAAAATGTTCATTCTTGCCATGCAGTGACCTCGCTGTATTGATTCAGGACATCTGACAGTTTGCAGTGGTGTCTTTAAATTCATGGGTGTCTTCCATCTATTCCTATTCTTTTGATCAGTCCTTTTTTTCTTACCTTTTCCACTTGTAGCTTTGGAAGGCCTTAGACCTAGCTTTCTGCTTCTGATGCCCCTGAAAAAGTAGTTCACCAGCTCAAGTTTTAAAGAATTACATTTTCACCAGCTGCTTCTTTCCCACTTAGAGTATATAAAGTTGCTACCTTGTTGTAATCAATAAACTGGCATCTGAAGGTTTAAAACCTTCGAGCTTCACTAGGTAATATCTCAGCAAGGTCACCAATTTTTACAAGCTTTAATTTAAAGCAAATGAAAAATTATATGTATTGACCTCAACACTGTAAATGCTTTTGTTATTCTGGTCACCTTTCATTCACATATGTGCCTTTATACATTGGACAAGTATCTGACAATCTCACTAAAATGTAAGAGAATACTTTGGATGTACAGTGGACTATATACCCATTTTAAGTATAAGAAGTACAGTTTTCAAAAACAATCCTTTTTGAGTATAAAAATTCATGTGATGCTGAATCTGTTGTTTAAAGGAACAAACTGAACTATAACTCCACTATCTTCAGAAAACGTGTACATTTTATTTAGAGTTGCAACTGCAAAAATACAACTACATAGAGAGAACATTTGACCTCTAGCAATTCAATTTTTGTGGGCAAGTGCTCTTCCAAAACAGTTACAAGAAAAATATACATAGCTGTTTTTTTCCTAGTATTGCCTTGCAGGAGACTGCCCTTTTTATTTATTTTTTATTTTATTTCTTACGTTTAGTATCATTTTTTTCCCCATATGGCAATAAAACAAGGAGTTACTGCTACATGTTTCTTGAAATGGGGTAGAAAGTGATCAAGAGACTATTAACCCTCTTTCCTGATGGTAAGAGATGGACTTTTAATTTTTGGCGAGTGATTTTACCATGCTGTGACAATACTAAACAATGCTGCTATTCTCCTTTCTTGTGAATGCCTTCCAAGATGCATACTGCTTTTGACTGTAGGCACACATGGCCTTCCATGTTGTAGAAGACACAGACTACAGTCCAGGACACAATGGGAATATTAATTCATTCACAAAGGAAGTGCACATCCCTATAACTCATGTGGCTGGATTTCCACTAGAGATCCTTTTCAAATAAGAGGTTCAACAGGTATGTAAAGAAGTAAAAGGGATGCATCAATCCCACATCTGGGCAGAAGTCAGACTTCACAGCTATGATTCAATACCTATAAAATGACTCAAAACAGGTAAACAGCATTTTTTCCTCCCAATAATGAACACTTTACAGTGTGAATAACTGTCACTGAGCTGACTGGAACCAGGTTAACCAATGTAACCTCCTCTGATGTATGGGG
>NW_017728994.1:73518424-73524288 GCF_001723915.1 Gavialis gangeticus | reverse complement strand
GGGGGGGGGAGGCGGGGGGGGCAAGCACTAAGCAGTAATAGCTTCCTGGGCTGGGTATAGAATTGAGATATTTCTGTCTAAATAGACGTAGAGAGAGAGAATGAAAATGAAAGTTTGCAGGGGACATCTTCTTTTACAACCTTCTGCACTTGTTATGCATGCGACTAATATCACTTTTTGCATTAAAAATACCTTTGTATAATGGACACTGAATTGACCTAGACTAGAGCAAGCCTATGCAAACTTTCCCCTCTGTTTGCATCCTTTCACTTTAATTGGTTTTGTTCCCCTTCCCTCCACCCTGTTTCCTTTTCCTCTGTAGGTAGCAGGACACACAGGATTGCACGTTTGCTGTGAAGTCTTGTGGAAATATGTTGAGTTAATTTAAGTATGTTAGGAGAGAAAAGGGTGGTGGATATTGCAGCTGGGAGGAGATGAAAGGCACAACCAGGAAGTGCTTTCTTGACAATTTGGGTTTATCCCTTTTGCACTGTGACCTGACTCAGTAACTCTGAGCTTAGGAATATGAAAACCTAGCTTGCAAAGCCAAAGCATCTCATTCAGAGGTGAGACTTTTGCATGGCATTTCTATCCTAGTGAAACAGCAGAGCTTGAGGACTGCTATTTGTTATAAGGTAAACAGCAACCTTTTATGGTGTCCAATTTCTTTTGGTTTTGTTTCTTTAATAACCTGTCTTGTTTGAGAAAAATACAACTGTTCTTTACTAAGTTTTCCAACCATATGATGTTTTTCACTGTACTAACCTATAAGATGAAATTACAGAAGTGGATAAATAGTAAGCAAACTCACGATTAGCTGACGTTGCCATCAATCTACTAATCAGTAAGCCCTTACTGATTTGGCATAAATTTACAAGATCAACTCACCCTTTCTAATTTACAACAGAGCTTATAGGAACTCCATAGTTAAGTTAACTAATAGTTTCCACTATTACAGATTTTCACCACCTACTTTGAGAAGATCTAGCATTATGTGTAGCTGGACCTTGAAATTCAATGGGAGAAAGCCCTGAAATAAAATAAATTCCTTTTCTTTGCACAATAAAATTCCACTAAGCTCTCGCTGAGATACAGGCTTTTGAAAGTTGCTATTTCCCTTCTTTTGCCTATGTTGTCAGCAAAATTTTGGCAGCATACATCATGCACTGCTTAGGGACCCCAAAGCAAAGTAGGACTTCAGAAAAACCCAGACCAGCTCCATAGATGATTGTAGTCACTTATATTATCTCCCTAGGGAAAAGACTTGCAGCCCCCAAAGACAGGAAGAAGGAGAGTCAGGAATTACTGAACTGTCCATTGACTCAGCATATGACCCTGAAGTTGAGCCCTATTTGGAATAGCTGTTTCTTGTTGCCATCTAATGTCGTTAGTTCAGTAGCCCAGATGAAGGTTCAAACCCTCCTGCTGACTGTCCATGACGAAGAGCTGTTACAATTTTCTTCCATTTTGCTTTTAAACAACCTTAGATATGGGATTAAAAAAATACATTAAAGGATAGCATTTAGGTTGCCAAGTGTGTTCCTGCAAGTCAGAAAATACCAAATTAAGATGGAACAGGCAATATAAAATTCACCCTCTGGTACATATGCTTTATGATTGTTTAATTATATGAGTGGATATTATTTATTTCACACAACCCCCATCTCATTGCAGGAAGGGGCAGTACTTCTAAGGAACCAAATAAGGAATGAGTAGTGAAGAAAGTTGTTTGTAGAATCCATGTCTCATTTGCTTTAGAGCTTGGAAGGTATATAGAAAAAAAGGGGAAAAACAGAAATAAAAGGATGCAGTCACTTCATGTAAATGTTGGCAGACTTCTAACACCCAAGCCTGTTGTCTATTTCTGTGTGAATTGAGACTTCTGGGGCTTGAGTTACAAGAGCTGAACATTGATATACAAAAGGCACAGCAGTAGAAACTGAGGATGCTCTATACCTGTGGCATACAGCCTTCATAGATGCTCTACACCACTGGTCTCCAACCTTTTTAAGTAGGAGATCACCTTTAGCATTTTAAAAGCAACCCAAGATCTACCATGCGCTGCTACCAACCTCCCCACCACCCCAGAAGGTAAATCTGTGGGGAGGGATGGAGGGCACAGATCGAGGCAGAGGGAGAAAGAATTATATGAGGGCACGCCTCCCTCACAGGTAAGTCCCATCTGGCCAGGGCCCACTCAACTTACCCCTGCTCCTGCCTCTGCAGCACTGTCCCTCACTGCAGAGGCCTCGATCTAGTCCCTGACCCTTCCCTCCCCCATGGACTGACCTGCTGGGCTGGAGTGCGCACGTGCATGCATGCAGGCACTCAACTGTCTACCCCAGGATCGGATTGACTCCAAGATCTACCGCAAGAGGCTCCAAGATCTACCGGTGGATTGAGATCCACTGGTTGGTGACCACTGCTCTATACGTAAGAGAAACAATTGTAAGATTAGGAATCTTTGGAGCTGCTGTGACCAAGATGACTTTCTTCAATCTGCGCTCTGTAACAAGAGCAAAGCTTTTTCTTTGAGATGTAGACTTTGCTAATGTTAATTCAGCTTCTGTGATTTTGAGATTAGCTTGTTGTAACATGCTCTACACATGGGACTATGCATCGACACCATCCATAAACATAAGTCAGTGTACAATTTTCTTCAATCACTGAGTGGTGCTTCATGCCAAAAGCACTTTACACTGGTACTCTGAATGGTCCATTTCCAGATGGAGTTCCAAGTGTGATTTTGCCTTTTTTTAAATGTATAAAATCCTACATAGTTTGGTTATAATCCAACTGAGAGACTATTCTTTTTTCAGGTCATAACTTGTCAGTTAATATCAACAGAAGTGGTTGAGCTATCAGATCACAGGTTTAGAAGAACAGGGGTTGAAGGTAGGGCATTTTCTAAGGAGTGAGGGATGCCCTTGAATATGGAGCTCAATTTCCTCCTGGACCATTAGAGCCAAAGGTTACTTAGGTATGATGTACCATAAGCCCATTTTTGTAGATAATGTGGAAAAGAAGCTGGGTTGCAGGATGGTTGGTTGATGAAATCTACTGTATGTCAGATTGATTGGCATAAGGAGGTTGATCTGATGGGGCTAGTTTTTGTAGCTTTGGATTTTTATTCCTCTGCTTATGTCTATTTTATATATTTTTAAAGGGCCTAGAGCAATGGGTAAGCACTTTCAAATGTAAATGTGGAGAATATAAACAAATACTTAAATCTTAATCGAGCAATTCTGTAATTCTGGCATAAGGCAACCTTCACAGGTAATCTGAAATGTACAACGTAACCCATTATAGGTCCTGTGTGTGACATTTTTTTACCTTGCTTTACATATGAAAAAAACTTTCTAAAATAGTAAGTTTAGGAAATAAAAATACATATTCAATAAGACACCTTCCAATTCAATCCAGCAATATTTCTGTATTATATGAAATACTTATTGAGGAGAGAAAGTCAGAGGGTATATTAAGAAGGAGGTATCAAGCCAGTTTGATTTGTACCAATTAATTCTGTGTTGGCATTTCCCTTATACACACTTGTTTCTACCATAAAGTGTATACACCTGGTCTCAGTTCAAGAGCAAATAATTGGACTAAATTAAAAAAACCTGGATCTGCACGTTAATATGAGGAAACCTTATTGTAGGGCTCCAAAATTGTGAACCTGTGGCACAGAAGGTCACAAAACATTACAGTTCAGACGCAGTGGGAGGCCAACCTGATCTGCAGAAAGGTACGCTTGCTGCAAAGCCCTAACCTCCAAAAAGCCACACCTGTTCCATGGATGGGAGCTGCAGAACCACCTGGGAGAGGCAGAACACAATATGAAAACCTTATTCTTACACTACAACACTTAATTCTCAGGACCTCCAACCTCCTGCCCCTGTCTGCATTTGAAACAAAAATGAATTGAACTCTTGCCTGGATTTACTCTCCCCACTTGTCTGGCACTGGAGAGAGCCAAAATTAAAACCAGTACTCGAGAAGAAGCTTATGTTGCCCCAAGAAGTCTTTTAAGCCTACTAGCTCTATCTTTGCTCTTCCTGTCTGATTTCTGAACTCTCCCAGTGTCACTGACATTGATATAATTGCTGTAGAGCAATTAGGTTAACAAGATCAGAGATGCCCTTTTTGGGATGGGAGGGATTTCAAAATGAGTTCTACTGATCCACTGAATGTTTGTGGCCATCTCTCCTTTATAATCACATAAACAGGTGTTTAGAAACACCTTTAACATATACACTACAAACACCCTATGATCAGATGATCAAAGTTGTTACTTTTATATGTGATTAGATCATTGTACAGATTAACAATTTGCCAAATTGTACTTTGAAATAAAAAGTTGTCTTTAGATGCTTAAAAGTATCACAGCAGAAGAAAACTGATAAATATCCAGTAAGATTTAGAGGCAGTAATAATCTGTGTTCAGACCTTGTAAATGAAATCTGCAAACAGAAGTCCTGCAAAACATGAACACGCTTTGATTTGTGCATGTAAAATGGAAAGCTACATGCACAATTACCTGTTTTGTGAACAAAAACATGTTTTTGCATAGACATGCATGTTTTGCAGGTACAATACACTTAAGTGCAAATTGTGACCATATGTACTAAAATTCTAATGAAGGTTCCCAAGCATTCCAGAGGAGTTTCAATGTCCCTGGAATTCTTGGACAGACATCATGCTTCCTCAAAAATTCACTGCAACATAGCTTAGTACAAAGAAGGGCATGGTATACCTTCCCCATATTCAAACCCTGTGGGTAATTCACTACTATCAGCAACGGTGGAATTGCTTCTGCTCTCCCTTACTGCTGGTTACAGCACTGGGACTGCATCATACAGGGAAGCACGAAGTGAATGGGGAAAGAAGAAACAATCAACTTTTCTCAGTTTACATGCACAAGAGAATTATAATTTGGCTCCAGTTTTCAACTGAGGAATTTTTATAACTGCATTATCACAGATAACTTTTTAAAAAGTTTATATTGGAATCATCAATGCTCTCTTATAGTGCATAATAGAGGCTGGACTACTAGTCCACTTCCTAGTAATAAATATTATGGACTCTAATATATTTAAAGCACAATTCCCTTAAAATGAACATTTTATTCATGGGCAAAGATTACATTCATGGAGAGACATGAAAAGGCCACTGCAAAAAGCAAACTACAGTGATTTTTTTTTACTGGGGACTATTTCACTTCATGTAATTGACTTTTATGTTAAGAGTTCTTGGGGAAAAAAAAGCAATAAATGGAAAATGGTAAGCGGAAATTTCTCTCAAGTCATGTTTTTATTTAAATGTATGAATATTACTACTACTTGGGTAACAATACTTGCTCTTTACACCCATTTAAAAAAATTAAAACATTATCTGTGATAACTTTGAGAAACCAAATTTAAAACTAATCAAAAAGATACAATATAGCTACTTAATGTAACGTAACTATCACCAACTGTGTTTATAGAACTGGCTAATTGTCCATTTATAAGCCTCATTCCCTGTGTCGCTGGCAAAAAGATAGTTTAAGTTAACAATAAGCTTATTGAAAAATTTACTGCCATTCAGATGTGTTCATATTTAAGCCTTCCAGCCAGCAAATGTCAAGAGTTGAACTGCATCATTTTTAATGCTTTTGCCAAGAATTATGGAAACACATGCCAAAACTAACATAACCACTTGGAGCAGTTAGAGATTACAAACCCTTGTAGCTACAGTATACTTGCAGCTCTATTTAGAGTAATGTAAAAAATGTCCCATACTAGTGTGGTCAAAATGGGAATATGATGTAAGTGATAGTTAATCAAGTCAAAACATCATAAATGAAACACTGCGGTATTACTTGG
>NW_017728994.1:73511010-73513424 GCF_001723915.1 Gavialis gangeticus | reverse complement strand
ACCATTTGGAGCAGTTAGAGATTACAAACCCTTGTAGCTACAGTATACTTGCAGCTCTATTTAGAGTAATGTAAAAAATGTCCCATACTAGTGTGGTCAAAATGGGAATATGATGTAAGTGATAGTTAATCAAGTCAAAACATCATAAATGAAACACTGCGGTATTACTTGGGTTACAAACCTTGCTCAAAAACTGGATGGTGAAAGGAAGGTATAGGAAGTTTCTCTGTTACCCAGGGCTCACAGAAGTAGGCCGAAAGCCAGGCTGTGCACTGTTTCAGTGGTTCCGTCATTTCCTCTGGGCCTTCACATAGCTCACAAGTAATTGAGGCCTCCTTAGTGCTGCAAAAATGATAACATTAGTTTGATAAGCTCAATAGTCAAACTGCTAAATACCGCAGTATGCAAAAAAACAGAAAATACTTATCAAAGTAAAAGAATGAAAAATTAGTATTACATGGACTTATTTTTTCCCCATAAACACCAACACAATATACAGTTACAGGAAGTAAAATGAAAATCAAATCAGCAAAAGGAAAAACAGTAAAGTAACACTCTGCTGCTGGAACAAAGTGCCTGTTAAGGCGCTTTTCAGTGTAGAGGAATTAAACTGTGTAAAATTCATATGACAGATATATAATTTATTGTTGCACTATAACATGTATACTCATAACCATTAAAGTACTAGAATTAGACACCTTGAAAATACTGTGTATTCAACCATGTTCTCTGCCTCTAGTATTTTGTTTTTTAAAA
The DNA here is from genome assembly GCF_001723915.1 of Gavialis gangeticus. NCBI lineage: Eukaryota > Metazoa > Chordata > Crocodylia > Gavialidae > Gavialis > Gavialis gangeticus. Next base: position 73,512,668 of record NW_017728994.1, on the reverse strand, counting down.
TTCAGTACAACAGTAAATAAAGTAACCTATTTTTAGAAATGCACATAGGTGTCTTTCTTTTAACTTATCGTATGGGAGGGGAACAGTCCATAAAAAGGTGGGGAACAGCAGCAGAGAGGAAACTAGCTGCAAAAATTCAGCTATCCTCAGGACTGTAAATGGCATGTTCTTTACATTGCTTTAGGAGGTGCTAGTGGCTCTCTCTCATACCTTGAAACCCAGCAGAGCCCAAACACTACCCGAGAGTACTGCAAGCACTTTGGGGTGCCTTAAGATCAAGAATGCCCCAAGGTGCTACACAATGGTAGTGCTGTTAGCTCTGCAAACATGATTCACAAGATAAACCAGGAGACTTCAGATAGGAATTCATAGTGTTAAAACTATTCTGCCTGCTGTAGCCTGAGTTCTTTGCAACAGAAGAATTGCTTTATTATTTTTCCTGTAGTAAAAAAAAAAAGTGAAAACGAAGAACTAGCTTTTTTTTTTTTTGAGGGATTACTTGAGTCTAAAAAGTTTAAGGACCACAGAGCTATTGAAAGGAAAACAGCATTCCACAGAACCATATTTTCCGCTTCTTCCTCTAGCTATTCTGCAGTGTTCCCTTGCTTTATTGAATTAGAGGGAAACAAATAAGAATTAATTGGCTTTTAAAAGGCTGCTTAAATATATATATTTCAAGATGTCTATATATTTCAGGATGTCTTTCTTCCATTCAGGTGTCCTGTTCACACCCTTAAGAGTGTTACTATAACATGACTATGAGAGTAGATGGCTGGACTTGCTTTCATTATATGCAGCATCCATGCATATCGCACAATACTTGACCTTCTTGATAGCTTGAGTGACAGTAACAAAATAGCAATTCATTCATTTAAAACATCTCAGATGGATCAGTTTGGACAGGGTAAAGAGAAGGTTACTAAAAGTGGGAAGTTTTCCTCTGACCCACCACTTTGTTTTCTAATCCATGTGCTTCCAGTCAAGTAAAGCAGTAGTAATTAAGGACTCTGCAGCAGATTTCCTAATGGTGCATATCCAATCTCACAGGACAACTCAAATGTTTGTGGATGTGACTCAGAAAATTCAGGAAAATATACCTTTTTATGCATCAACAAAACAAAACTTATCCTATAGGCAATGCACAGAAGAGAAGGGTGACAAGTCTAGTTACCTATGAGAAACAGAAGTGACATCACCAATCAGTGACATACTCTAAGTCTCAGGAAACCTTTAGCACTAAGTGTTTATACTACTTTTTTGCTAAGCCACCCTGAGCATTTCTGATCCTTTTAAAATAGATTAGAAACAGCCTGGTGAGGAAGGCAGGCTCTTCTGTAGTGCCAGGATGGATAACTCAGCTTGGATTGAAGTCCTGGTCTCTTGTTTTTACCTGGAAATGTTTAGCCACTAGGAAATTAAAAAAAAAAAAAAAAGTTCCTCACATGACTCAACACTGAACCCTAAAAACTTAAGGCTAATTCTTTTATGAGAGAATAGTACATAGAATCAGATATGAAGTAGGAAAAAGAAGAGATGGTCCTGGCAGCAATCAGGATTCAGAAGAATCCAGGTTGGGGGGGAGGGGAGAAACGGGAGATAAAACCAAGTTGTTCAGTCCATTAGCTACCCAGTCTGGAGGGTGAGGGGTGGGGGGTGGG
>NW_017728994.1:73494810-73506010 GCF_001723915.1 Gavialis gangeticus | reverse complement strand
ACCCTAGACTATTTCCCAGCATGCCCAAGTATCAGATATTTAACAAAATATTTTCTCTTAATAAGAAGCCCAAGCAAATGAAAAATGTGTGATATATCAGTAATGACACAAAAGACTCCACGTCTGTTTTTGCCACAAGGCACCTTTGCAACGAGACCTAACCACCTCAAATGCTTGATCCACAGATGCATATGAAACTGAAAACAACAGGATATCAATGTAATCAGACACCTATTCTTGTCTCTGCCTCTGGATAGGATAAATGATGTATAGTTAGAAGCTGTTTTAGGGATTACTCTCAGAAGTGAAACCCTTGTCTGTTTGAATGGTACATGATCAAATGGCCCTACAATTCCCCCCAACTCCAATTCATTTTCTAACTAATTGTTAACCACCGAAGGCCACATAATTGCTGATTAGAAAGAAAGTAATATAGCAGAATGGGGACACAAAGGTAGGCAAGTTAAAATACCAGGGAGAGACAGCAAGCATGCAACAGACCATGAAACAATCTGTTAAAAATGTAATAGTTAAAAAGTTGATTACTTGGAGTATAAGAAAATGCGACAATGCGAGGTCATGGTTGGCAGGGCTAACCGGACCTTGTCGTGCATCCACAGGTGCATCTCGAGTAGAGCCAAGGAGGTGATCCTCCCCCTCTATGCGACACTGGTCAGGCCACAGCTGGAGTATTGTGTCCAGTTCTGTGCGCCCCATTTCAAGAGGGATGTGGACAACATGGAGAGGGTCCAGAGGAGGGCCACCCGCATGATCCGGGGACAACAGGGCAGACCCTACAGTGAGAGACTGCGGGACCTGAACCTATTCAGCCTCCACAAGAGAAGGCTGAGGGGGGACCTGGTGACCGTCTATAAACTCACTAGGGGGGACCAGAAGGGTTTGGGGGAGACGCTGTTTCCCCTAGCGCCCGCTGGCATAACAAGGAGTAATGGGCACAAGTTGATGGAGAGGAGGTATAGATTGGACATCCGCAAAAACTACTTCACGGTTAGGGCGGCTAGGAGCTGGAACCAACTTCCAAGGGAAGTGGTGCTGGCCCCTACCCTGGGGGTCTTTAAGAAGAGGCTGGATGCCTACCTGGCTGGACTCGTTTGAGTCCCATTTCTCTTTTTGGGGTTTTTTGTTGTTCTCCCGCCCTGGCGGGGGGTCGGGCTAGAAGATCTACTAGGTCCCTTCCGACCCTTAATCTATGAATCTATGAATCTAAAATCAGAAGAAACTAAAAAAGAATCAAATCTGCAAGTTTGCCAACAGTCAAGCAATTAATTGCTTTCTTTACTTCTCTTTCCTTTATTTACCTGGCCAGAATTTAATTATTGGCTACTTTTGGTTTATAGGAGTGATGAACTTCATAGATTTCATAGACATTAGGGCTGGAAGGGACCTCGTGAGATCATCAGGTCCAGCCTCTGCACAAGGGCCTGGAAGTCAGCTGGGGCTAGATGACCCCAGCAAAATAAGCATCCAAACACAACTTGAATGTGTCCAGAGTAGGTGCTTGCACCACTTCTGGGAAGAGTCTGTTCCATTTTTGCAAGTTAAAAAAATACCACTTAAAATGTCTAAGTAACTGAGATCACTCAGGTGCATGAAGCTGTCCACAGACCCATCTGCTAGATTGGGACAACAGTCTGTAATTCTCTGGGCCAGGGACTACCTTTTGATGACATCTGTATAGCATTCACCCCAAAGGGACCCCATTTCATTGGAGACTGTACAGCCATTACAACATAATAAATTATAGTAAAAAAAGGTTTTTTGAAGTCTGCAGCACAATTGATGGACTTCTCTGCTCTGTATCTCAGGAGTGGCATCACACATATTGAGGATGCTGACAAACTCAAATGGTTTCATATCAGTTTATTTAATATTGTGAAGGATAGCTGTAACTGTACCTAACTGTACCATATACTGCAAAGAAAAGAAGCTTCTGTTATCTCCCTTACAGGCTGATCACTATTACCTTTCTTTGAAGCAAATAGGTGAGGAACAGCAGCCCCTCAGCTTTGTCTCCTATTATTCCTGCCTTTAGAGGTGAGCTGGTATGGAGGCACTGCAATTTATTCCACAATGGTAGCAAAATTACCAGCTTTTTCTATGCCTAAGGTTCTCCCCAAACATAAGAAGGGAAACAGGAATGGAACTGACCTCCAGAGGGATCTATCTGAGAGAAAAGAGCTCCCAGGGATCCTGCCGGGTTGCTGTTGCTTATGCACAACCCCTTGCACAGGGCTTTGCCTAAAGGCACAACCCCACGTTCAGACCACTCGTTCTATTTTTAATAGAAAGCAACAATATTAAAGGATCTATTGAACTATCACTCTCTTTAAACAGATATTTGAACTACAGCCTTCTGTTGAATCTGATGTATGCGTTGGTAATGGGGACTGCTACAGCAATCCATAGTATGTCACCACAAGTTAAATAGCATTTACAGCACAACAACTTCACTGCCATGGAAGTTGTGGAAAGTGTTTCACTCAAGGTCAAGAAGAGGCTGGACAGTCACTTGTCTGGGCTGATTTAAGACTAGTGCAGCCTGTGTCTGTGACAAGATTACTCCTAAAGTCCCTTCCAACCCCCTGATTCTGTTTTGAGGGAAAATCAAACTGTAGGCATTACACATAAACCGGTTTAAGTGATCAGAAGCTGGTTTAAACCTGTAATAGAACAGATGTTCAGTGCACATAAGCCAGTTTGAAAATGGCTGAAATCAGTTTGAGATAAACTTGGTTGAATATGGTATCAGACATATCTGAGTTGGGTCAAACTGTTTATGAAACTTCTGAAACATCAACAGATGCATGCACTGCACCCCCCTCCCCACCTTGCCTCAGAGTGCTAGCAGGGTTCTGGGGTCTGGCAACACTCCTGCCCCTTGAGCAGTGAGCGGGGAAAAGCCTGGGATTGTGAAGGCAGGGTAGGGTTTACACCCCTCCCTAATCAGAGGTCCTGCCAGGGCCTGGCCATGCCCCCCTCAGCTCAGCCCTGTGGAAGGGCTGCTCTAGCGCTCCCCAGCTTGTACCCTGAGCCACAGCAGGCATGTGCCTGAATTTCCTCAGTTCAGAGAGAATGTATATCCAGTTACAAACTGGTTCAGCCTAGCCAGGTTAAACTAACTGACAAAGATTGAATTAATTTGGGCTCAGGCATTTTGAATGTCTGTCCCTAGTCTTCAGGTTTATAGTAGCAGCAACTCTTGAACCTAAACAATGCAGTAGGCTATCTGAGGGTTGTGCATACGGTTTTCAAAAACAGGTTACACAAACTGGTTTAGGATGGTTTGATGGGAATGATTCTGCCCTGAGCAAGAGGTTGGACTGGATGACTTTGAGTTCTAGGATTGAACTTCTACTTTATTAACTTTCTGGGACTTCAAAGCCATACTCTGACCCAATTATACCACATGCCTCAACTGGAACCCCCAAATGTCTACCAGAAATAAAGAAGAGCAGATAATTTGATTTATATAACATTTTCTCTGGGTTTTTAAAACTTTCTTATGCACTGGTTAATGTTTCTTTTGAAGTTTCTGAATACACTGTATTATTTTCTATGGCTTCTAGGCTCTATTTTCTATAGTCCACTTTCTCCAGTCCTTGGCTATTAGTTAATTGTAGAGGCCCACCTAACTCTTACATGAAAGGCTTGCACCAAGCCTTCTGCAGTGACTAAACAAGAAAATGGGGAAACTCTATGTTAATATTTTTTCCCTCATTGATCCCAAGGGGAAAGGCCTTAATCCTTGGCTGTACAGCGATCAGTGGCAAAGAGCCAACAACAAACAAAATAATGGCCAAAGTAACCATAAGGTTCTATGCTTTACGTATGGGCTTCTTGAGTCCTGGGCTTGCGATCTAAAAAAAAAAAAGGTGACTTTCATTTTAGCACATGAAAATAAGCATATTCATCTGAGACAGACAAGAAACTAAAGAGCAGTTATTTCAATGAGTTTCACAGCTTTCTCAACAAGCAATAACCTTCAATTTAATTGGAAAGTTCTGTGTGTATGTTTGCTTGACGAAGGCACCGCTTAAGCATTCTAGAAGCATTTCAGAACAGTGCTCATGTGTCCAACTGTAACAGATTTGTCCATATTTTTTCACTGAAATATACTTTGCATTTCTGTTAAAAGATTTCATGAACTTCTTTAAAAAATAAAGAGAAACCCCGCAAACATTATTTGCAACCTTGCTAGAATAATGAAAAGTATACCAAAATATTCCTCTCTCTCTCTCTCTCTTTCTATAGCCTTCTGCATTTTATTTATGTACTGCATTGTCTTGTATTACTAGTGCTCTCATTGAAGATGTAAAGCCTTATACTTACTTAGGTTAGTGAATGGAATTAGGTGCTGTCCAGCATCCCTAGAGAATACAGATTCCATTTCTTTCTATATTTCCAGTCTCCCCAACTGAATTAAAATGCAACCTATATTTCTTACATTTCCCACTTTAAAAGGATATTTGCAAAAATGTTAGAGTAGTAAAATTTATCTTAAATTGACTTTTTGTGCTTGGGCTAAAGATCTCAACCTCTGATTTACCCTGTACTTTTCTATTCCACATCTCCTTTCAACTCTTTCTCTGTTAGTATTAAATAACTATTCAAGGTTAAAATGCTGTAAATGACTCCAATTTTAATGTAAGGATTTTTGACATGATGTTTAACATAAATGACATGCCCCCACAAAAAAATGATTATTTTAAGCTGTAACAAAAAATGGACATTTTAAAAAAAAGCCATTCTTCTTTTTAAAGTCTTGTATTACTCATCACTCTTCCCTTGCTTATTAACATAACTGTGGTGTGACAGTATCCATAACAGCTGCACCTATGACAGAGGGGCTTCTAAAGACTTTCCTACAGCAGAGTCCAGAAATCCAAATCATTATCCAGCCCAGCAGCACAAGGTTGCTCAAAAATCATCTTTGGATTTTCCCAAGTGGGCAGAGCATCCAAATAATGATTCCTTGCTTGTTATATTGAAATCTAGAAACTTACTGCTCACCTCCCCACTAGTGAGCGCAGTGCTTTTTTAGCCCAATAGCAAAAATCTCCACATGCCAATCATCAGCTCAGCTGCTGAAGCATAATATGCAAAAAGAAACTTTCAGCTGAAACAAGCTTAGCACATTTCTTACCAGCTTTGCCAGGAGGCAGCTCTCTTTTTGTATTGGTGATGATTACAGCTGCCTCTCCCTCAAGTATCTCTTGTCAATTCTTGGTTGGGTTAAAGTACAGGATACACATGACAACTTCAATGACCAGCTGGGGGAAATCCACTACAAGATAAGCACACTGTAGCATCTTACTACCTGGTCTACCCATACAACTTCTTTACCATACTTTTCTTTATTATGCTCCATGACAGATTCTACTGTCCATGTTTTTGTAAGCGAGACAACAATGTAAAGCTATGTAAGCTTCTACCTAGCAGACTAGTGTCTTGTCTCTTATCCAGCTATGAATTGTTTTGTTAGGCTTACTATATTTTACATGGAACAATGGAAAAGAACAGTGTTTTAATAGAGAAGAAATAGGAAAACCATCTGTTTCAGTTTAATAAGCTTCTTCCAAAACACGTGCAACTATTGGCAAAACTTTGGGATACTTTCAAAACAAACACATAAATAGGAAATTGGCTTCAATACTATTCTAGAGGAAATGTTACATTTTAGTGGGCACATATGAACATTTTTAAATATTCCTAAATTACTTACCATTATGAGAAGCAGAGAAGTTATATTACTGTGTTTAGGGATTCAGTGTCACTGTGGTTAACCATATCCCGAGTCTGAATGGTTTTGTTTAAAGCTTCCTGAATGCTCTCATTTATATTTTTTTACTCAATGAATCTAAAATAAAATTTAACTGAAATAATATAAGATGCTCTCATAAGAAATAAAGAGAATGCACCAAAGGACTCTGGTGTTAATTTTCTTAAGACATGGAATCCTATTAAACATAGGTCAACTCATACCGGAAATGTTATACAGGCACCTGCAAATATCAAATATGGTAGGTCAGTTATACAATGTTAGGGCTGTGCGAAGCTTCAGTCCCTGATTTGATTTGGCGGAGATTCAGCCTCATTTGGTGGCTGAATCTCCGAATCGAATCAGAAGACCCTTTAATCTCTCCATATTGAACTGGAACCCTCCGAATTGAAATGGAGAGATTTGGAAAGATTCGGACACAGGGACAACTTTTAATGTTTTTTTCTATATACCTCTAGGTAGCAGGGCCTCGTGAGTGCTGTAATGCTGGGGCACATGGAGTGTCCCACAGAAGCGTGTAGGGCTCCTCAGCGCACTCAGCAGCAGACCCAGAAGTGGACCAGAAGCACTTTTGGTGCACGTCTGGGTCCTCCAGGGAGCACGCGGGGGGGCCCCCATGCTTCTGTGGGACACTCCATGTGCCCCAGCATCACAGCATTCACAAGCTGAGCTGGGACCTCAAGGTATGTAGAAAAAACTTTTAAAGCTGTGCCTATGTCTGAATCGCCAATTCTCTGGCTCAGCATCAAATCTTCAGCTTCGTATTTGGCCGAATTGAATCAGGGACAGTGACCCAAATCAACAAATCGAATCACTGTCCCTGATTTGGGCCAAATCCAAATTGAATAGGGCCTGCTTCGCACACCCCTATTATACATACTATATAAGGATGACTTAAAATGCATGTCGTCAGTAATGTGCAATTGTTTATCACTTGACAATTACCACACCTTCTACCGGTTAATCTGAATAAAGGTTATAAACCTTGCTGTGGCTGCTTGGAGCAGAGATCCTCCTTTACTTCAGGTTGTTAAAAGAAAAACCCTACAACCAACAAGAAAACCCCCCCACTGAAAATCCTTCTCTCTATGCCTCCCCTGTGAAGCCAGCTAATGACTGTTGGTACATGTGTTCAGATGCAGATATGCACAGGATAAATTTGCTGTATATGAAACAGCAAATGATTCTATTCACATAAAGATATGAAACATGATATAATAAGTCAGTAAGATAGTTTTGTTTTTATATTTCTTTCTAACTTCTTATTATAAAGACCTGTTTAAAGCTAATTAATTCTGCACTGGTATGTTACTTCATCACTAACAAAACCAGTTATATTTTGAGATCATATGCTGTTCTGAGACATCCTAACATTCTCTTGGGGCTTAGAAAATGTAAGGGTCTCCAGACACTATGTCATGTCATATTTTACATTTGTTACAGTATCTAAACATAATTTCAATGAATGTGCTGCCTTAACTCAGCCCATTAACACCACAGTATATGAAAAATATTGGTTTGTATTAAATTATGTTGATCTTGATAACCAGGCTGCTGGGGCTTCCCATGATCTTAATGCTGAGAAAATGGCCTTACACTATCCTCTTGATGCAGACACACAGGACTGAAGAAACCTTTCCCTTCTCAACCCTCAGTGTGATAATTTCTCACTATCCCTGGCTCAGCAAGGGAAATACATTGACTAGTATGCCTGTGGCTCGTGTGCCAATTCAAGGATTTCATTTGTTTTTTTACTACCACCCACCTCTTCAAGTTGGATTGTACTGAAAAAAGCAAAGCCTTGAGGCCTGGGGAGGCAAAATGTAGTTTCATAGATGCCTCTCCTCCTGCCTAGACCCAAAATAGGAATGAGAAGAAACCCCACACACTAATTGCCTCTGAAGTGGGAAAAGGTGAAGACAGACACCAAGAATGGGAAAGGAGAGGAGAGAAAAAGTCCTCAAAAACGAGCAAGGAGATGGAAGAATGTAAGAAAGGGAAAAGGGAATGAAAATATTATCTTATGCTCATGACAAGCCCTGAACTTCCCAATGTAGTTTCCAAATCCTCATCTGTAGAGATGTCGATACTGATTTTTACTAATGCGCAGCAAAATTTTAGGGCTACCTGCTCTATCCATAGTCCCACGTAAGGGAGATGTCTGGATACAGAGGGCTTGCCCTATGAAGGACCACCCTGTAGAATTAAGCCATCAGCTGATCAGTAGCTCCAGAGTACTGTCAGCTCCCATCTATATCTGAGATAATGCCTCACGTTGCCAAAAACCTCCAAATACTTCCATTTTTCTCATGATAATTTAAACAAAAATAATTTCTCACAATCATAACCAAAAAAGGGAAGCAAAGGCATTTGGCAAACAAATATTTCAAAAACTTTAGAAGAAAAACATTATGGAATTATGCAGGTATGGTTATAGTACAGCGCAAGATTTTGCTCACAAGCTTTGAGGCATGCTGGTACAAAATTAATTGGTCATAAACACCAATCTGTTTTGGAATTGGTAGTTTCTCCTCAAGATGCATTTTGATTTTGTATCAATCATGTGATTTCATACAACCAGGGACATTCCAAAGCTCATTCATTTTCAAAATTTTCTTTATGAGCAAGAAGGCTTAAAAAAAATCTCTGGTAGGAATGACTTAACAGGAAACCTAAAATGTAGGCAACTTTGTTATTGCACAGAGCAACGCAAGTGATTTTTCCTCCTTCCCCATTTTCACAGTGAAGAATTAATGTACCTTCATTAATGAAGAAAGGCTGCAATTTTGTCTGTGATTTTAAATTGTTAAACAGGATAAAATTCTGTCCGAAACTGAAAATGGAAAATGATAACAGAAACCACCACAAAATATACAAGTACACTAGAGAGATTTTGGACTCTCAGCTCATAAAGAAGTTTGAAATCAGTAGACCAAATCTTAGCTCTTGTCCTAATATGAAATCGAGCCCCAACCTAAACAAGTGTTTTATGAATGTATGTAAAGAACTCCATGTGGCTGTCATGCTAATCTCCTTGCTAAGGGAAAAAGACCAGAGGCCTGTTGCTGTAGCAGACTTATACTATAAAGAATAGCTTTTGACATGACCTTGTAGTTCTGCTAGGCTGTAGGAATGTGTGATGCAATCTGACAGCAATTTAGACATGGCTCTCTTGGAAAACTGCAGAACTTATTTAATGTTGAACAAAAGTGGGTGGACTTTCTAAGGGCTTTACTCCAGATAAAACTCTAAAGACCTTTTAACAGGAGGCTTATTGAAAAGGACCTTAGTGCAGCTGGCACATAGGGCATAAGGAAAATATTTCCTGGATAACTGACCAAGATAGAATTCAGTCACCAGGCTAGAAAAAAAAGTTTAGGATATGTCACAACTCCACTTTATCTTTAAATAACCTAGTAGGCAAAACTGTTCTTAGATCTGAGCATCTCTATATGATAAGACCATGGAAACTTAATGGTCCATGAAGAATTTCCTGCCTAGAGACATGAAGGTTATCAACAAATACTGTTTCAGTCAGAGATCCTAATACGCTGTACGGTCTCTTCTGATATTCTCTCTCTTTGAGACTTCAGTTACCAACAAAGCTCCTACAGGCCACAAATGTTTCCTGAAATTAAGCTTCAGCATTTCAACAGTGCCTTAGGTATTAACCAACTGAGCTACGTCAGTTAGACCAGACAGGTAGATAGCTTGGCATAGCTGAAAGGGCTATCCTTGAGGAGTTTCTATGCCAAATGTAGTTAGATAAGAACGGGTGGTTCATGCACAAAAGGCCATCTTTAATCCAAGGCAGGATGAATGTGAAATGCATTCTGCTGCTCACCCCAAAGACAGCTATGGAGTGTTGAACTTGGGGAGCTCACTGTGCATAAAATATCCTTTATCTTCACTGTGCATAAGAGTACCCTTTATCTAAATCTACCCTTGAGGATTTTAGTTCCTCTAGATCTTGATAGCTGGAAACTTTACATTGGCATCTCCTCTCCATCCAAACATACCTGCCTAAGCTAGGGATCTGTTGTTTGTGGTAACACTGTGCAGGAAACTGAATAAAAATGTTACTTCAACTCTGTTTACATATTTAGGATTCAGATCAAATCTAAACCCAACCAATCCCTTCTCTGAAGATGCTATCTTTTATTTTACACTTCTAGGAGATTTTCATCTTTGCTACAGAACGTTTACTGCTGATTTGCAGCAAAATATATGGGACTGAATAACTTCTTTCATAATTAAAAATCTGTTGCTTAAAGGTTTATTAATTGTTATTTTTTGGCATTTTCTATTATATTTTGCAAAATATAGGAAATACAACCCCTTATTCACATGAGCAACCCATATTTGCATGGGATCACAAATTAACCTATTGACTTTAGTGGACTGATAAAAGCTAGCCTTTTCTGGAGAGTCAATGAAGGCCATATTGTTCATTAGTTGTCTTAATATTTTAATATTTGTATATACTAAGCATATAATGGAGACATCAAAATACATCTGTTTATGAATAATATTGTACCCCCCATATTTATGAGTAACAATTAACACATAAAATACACATTAAAACTAGATGTCAAAGAGTCACTCATCAACTTTACTTTCTTAAAAAACAAAACATTCAAATATATTTTTTATCTCAGATATGAAATGTCAACCTACAGTGTGAAAAAAAAAAAGGATTTTATTAACTCCTAAACATCATTTAAATAGTCTTTCTTTGATAGATGAAGACAAAACCACCCCAAAACTGCAGATGAATTATCCAGTCCCTAATGATTCCAAAACAATTACAGGATGCAGAGCAATCTAGTTAAATTTTATTCAAAAGCTTACTACACTTGTGTTTTCTCTTATTTTTCTATCAATGAAACCCATGAGGTTTAAGCACAATTCATTATGTATGAGACCCAACTTACAGTGCTTGACTGTTGATTAATAGGAAAGTTTGCTGTATGTACATTTGCAACATTAGATGCATACAATATGCTAACTTATTCTTTCACTGAAGCTAATTATTTACAAAAATGACTACTTGAGACTACAATTTATTAAATGCATGCATCCAGTCTCAATTTGGCCCCCAAAGACAGTCTGGAATGAAGATCTTTTACTTGATGTGACAACTTCTAGAAACAGTGTTATTAATATTGTAAATGTGGCAAATAAAGAGTTCAAATAGCCTTATGTCTATGTTGTTTTTGTTTTTTCGCAACTGAATCAATGAACAAAGCTGCTTTTTTAAGTTTAAAACCCATGCGAGAGGCACATTCTTCTTACCTAGTTTAATTTAGATACTTATAAATGAGATGCCTGTATATTAGTATTGAAAGATTAAAAAGGAGGAGAGCTGAAAATACACTCTAACCACCTGAAAAGATTGGG
>NW_017728994.1:73486604-73489810 GCF_001723915.1 Gavialis gangeticus | reverse complement strand
GAGCTGAAATGAACAGACCCCCCCGCATCTTTAGATTACTGCTGAAGGACCTCCTTTTTACAGTGCCTTTAAAAGACTGACTTAGAATGAGATTTAGATACTTATTGAAGAATATGTATAAAAACTTAACTTTGAAAGAGTAATTTCATAACACATGGCAATTTTTTTTTAATCTACCCTTAAGGATTTTATATCCTCTGGATCTTGACAGTTGGAAACTTACATTGTCATCTCCTCTTCATCCAAACACCCTCAAATAAACAAGAGTGCATCTGCCTACACTAGAAATGTGGGATATTCTGTTTGAAGAGGGATTTCAGGTATGTTGAATGTTTCTCTTTTAAAGTTACCTGAAGAAAATATTTGAGTCTTTACACTAACTAGCTTGTTACTCTTTTGCAGTACACGTTCACAAGATTGGGCCTGAAAGCAAGTTGTTTAAGAGGCCAGCTTGTATATATCCTGCCATTGTGATACCTGGAAAGTTGTGCCTAGATATCCTATGCTGTTAATGTGTGCCACAACACATACCGTAGAGATAGCAAAAGAGTCAGACACTAGCCTTCACATGCCAAGATAAAGAAAATCAATGCCAATGCCCCAAAGACCTAACTGATACTGCAGAAGGTCATTAAATTCTACTGACTGTCCTGTGTCATTAGAATTTTGATCAGAATCCTATATAGAGAGACATGGATTTCAAAAAATATACTGCTATGAGATACTGTATTGACAGACTGTGAAGGAAATAAAACAGTGTAAAGGTGTGCTCTGCTTTGAGCACAATATGTTCAAGAAAAACAACACTGCAGTCTTGCTTTATTTTTCTTGACTGATTATTGCATTGACATAAAATATGAGTATTATTGCTGTAGACAAAGTCTGTAGGTTATGAAGCCAAACACAAATAAGGGCTCCTCATCATTTCACCTTCCAATCCCAATCTCAGTTATCTACAACCCCCAAATTCACATCCCAGTTTCCATACTTTGCTAGTCACCAGTTTTTTCCTCCATAGCAAATCTTCCAGACTTTCACCATACAGCCTCAGTTTGCTCCCAGTCCCATTCTTCCAAGTTGGTGTTCCCTTGGGCAGACTCCACTTCTGTCCTCTGCATCTGAGTTAGCTGTGCTCGCTTCACACTGTACGCCTGTTGATATCCATTTTGACCAAAGGAACTGGCATTGTGCTCTCAATTCTGATGCTCAGCAAAATAGCCAGAAGAGCAGCAATTACAGGGAAAATCCTGGTCGCACCCAGCATTTGGAGCATGCCAAGTAAAAGGATAGCAAGTACTGAGAATTTAGTTACTAAATCAACATTTTAGTTTTTTCCAACTACAGTTTGACTAAGGGCAGGTATACAATGTTCCTAACATCAGTGACCACCCCCCCCGGAAATTTCATGTACCTATTCCAAGGCATGAAGCGTCTCCAAAAAATGTCTGTAACAATTTTTAATATGGGCAAAATACATTTTTTTCCTTCTCAAGCGGTGTTAGAGTCAGGCAGAAGCACAAGTTGGTACAGAAAATTTCAACTCAAATTGACAAAATTGGAAGCACCATGCCCATCTCAACCAATGTGTTCAGCAACCTTAACTGCAGGTGGCACCACTAGCTCTGCCTGTAATTATATTAAAAGAAAATCTTAATTTTAGCACTGAAGAGAAGTTGCTCCAAAACAGTTTCTCATTCTGTAAAGAATTCTCCTATAATACTGCCAAAGTCAGTTTTATCATAGGCAATTAGTTGCATAAGTGCCAGATGTAAGGCACCTTTAATATGTGCACCTGACTTCATTTATTTTCTTTGCTTCTCTGTTTTAGACCATCCCCTGCAGCTGTATGTTTTCCTTCAGCCCTGTACAGCTACCATCTGGCACCACTCCATACAGAGTAAATCACCATCTTTCTAAGACTGGGCCTTCTCACAGAACCTGCTGCTATTATAAACTACTACCTACATAAATTCATGGTAGCAGGAGTACGGAATGTAATCTACACCTTCAACAGACCTTATACTGGCATCCTTCTTATTTCTGTACCCAGATTATATCACGTTCAGCTGAAAAGTAATGCTTGACCCATACAAGTATATAAACTGTGAAGCAGTTTAAGGTATCAACTTTCATAGCAATACTTAGAACAGATGGATAGAACTGTGATAGTGAATTAAGGCCTGAATTATCAAAAGAGACCTCTGATTTTGGACTCCTTCCTTCATATAGGCTAATACAGGGGTGGACAAAATCTGATTGTATCCAGCGTGTGGGTGGGTGGATGTTAAGTCCTGGGATCCAGCCCATGGGGAGTTGCCAGCACCAGATGCCAGCACCAGTGGGCAGGCACATCTTGGCTCCAGCCACAGCTTACACCAGCTCCAGCCCTGCGTGTTGGAAGTAGTTCTGGGTGGCCGCTAGTATCAGCTATGCATGCAGCTAGTTGGTAGGGCAGTCCAAAGCTTCGAGATTTGGCCCAATTTGGTGGCTGAATCTCCAAATTTGAATCGAATCAGGGGAAAAGATCCAAAAAGCTTCAATGATTCGGACGGTCCCTGCCTGCTCCAGCAGGGAGCTGGACTCCGAGCTGGTAAGTGGTGGGGGGTGCTGGAGAGGGGGTGAGGGAACCATGGAGGGACACTTGCCAGGCCCCAACCCTTGCCTGCTCCCCCAGTTGCCCCGATCCCCGCCCACTCCCCCAGCCCCCCCATAGCTGCCTCACCCGCCCCAGTTCCCAGTGCTTTAAAAAAAAAGCCCCACTCACAAGGTGCTGCCAGGTGTGGGGGTGCTCCCCATTGCCCCCCACCACATGGGGAGCTCTGCCATGAGCCCCCTGAATCCCCCCTCACTCCCCCAGCCCCCTTATGGCTGCCCAGCTCTCTCCAGCTCTAGCCCTTTAAGAAAAAAACCTGTGAAAAACACTGGGATCCACCACTCCTGCAGAGGCCTTGGGGCATCGGGTCTCCTGCAGAGCCCCCCACGTGGCACAGGGGGCAATGGGGATTGCTCCCCACTGGGCAGGAACTGGTGAGTGTAGGGTTTTTTTGGGGGAAAAAAAAGCCCCGATTCTCACCGGGTGCTGCCGGGCAGGGGGCAATCCCTGCTACTCCCCACTGCCCCATGCTGCATGGGAGGCTCTGCACAAGCCCCCTGACCCTCCCTGTGCTGTCCCAGCCCCCCACCCCAACTCTAGCCCTTTAAGAAAA
>NW_017728994.1:73476934-73486446 GCF_001723915.1 Gavialis gangeticus | reverse complement strand
GGTGAGAATCGGGGCTTTTTTTTCCCCCAAGTGCCAGGAGCTGAGGTGAGCAGGGGAGTTATTGCCAGGCTGGGAGAATGGGTGGGGGGTGGGCCTGGCCTGGCGGATTCAGAGATTTGGCAGCAGCCAAATCCCCAAATCCGATTTGGCTGAATCAATTTGGGTCAGTGATCTGAATCACCAGATTGAATCACTGTCCCCCGAATCAGCTGAATCCAAATCTGAAGCGAATACTAGACACTTTGCACAGGCCTACTAGCAGGTTCCTGCTGGGGACTGGGGCATCCGCCTGAGCACCTCCTCAGGGTAGAAGGGTGGCCCAGAGATGGTGCTGGTGGCAGTGGGGGCTCCAGATGAGCTATCCTTGAAGCTGCCACCTGTGCCCATGCCAGCTCCCTGCAGCCTCATCCCACATGGGGAAGTTGGGTGACTTGTTATGCTGGGGGAGAGGGTGGGAGGAGGGGGGAAGGGAAGGCAAGTGCTGCTGACCTGGCCTGTGACGGCTCCCCAAAACTTCCTATGTGGCCCACAGGCCAAATAATTGCCCACTCCAGGGCTAGTGGATGATTTCTAAAAGGTAAAAATGAACGCACCTGTAAAATCTGACTGATGTCAACAGGAACTGACCATCTTCAGCCCTCTGAAAACTAGGCACAAACAGACTCCACACATTAGAAGCCTTCTTGAGAACTCAATTCTGAGTCTATTTTCCAATCTAGGTCTCTACAGTCAAACTTCTAAATTCATTCTAGAAGTGGCACTTTTCAGAAGCTTGTGAATACACACAAACCATACAGAAAATGGGGCCAACCAGCATCTTTGAAAATTAGACCACCTATCTAAGTGACAGAATGCACACTAAGAAGCCCAGATTTAAGTCCCATAGTTTGAAAAATTTGTTCCAAGTAACTTGCTCAGCTACAGTAAAGAAGTCAACTTCAAAAGCAAAGATTAGAAACGTGTGGCTTCTAGTTTTACATTCATACTAGGGTTGTCAAATGATTAAAAAATTAGTTACCTGATTAACAAAATTAGTCATAATTAATCACTATTTTAATCACACTGCTAAAACCTCAAAATTATGTGCAGAAAAACTCAAATTATGTACAATTATGCAGGTACTTTGTATGGTTGGGGGTGGGGTGTACGTAGGAATTTGTGAATGTGTGGGGGGCTGTGCATGTGTCTGTGGGGTTTGGAGTCCGGGGGGCAGGTTCCTGCAGGCCCTGGCAGGATGTAGGATACTGTGGGTCAGGAGTGAGGGGCAGCAACATGGCTAGTGGGGCTGTAAGTCTGTGGACCAAGTAAGTCTGTGGACGGGAAGGGGCATGGGGGAAGAGAAGAGGTGGGGGTGCAGAGGACCCCACGGTGACGGAGGGAGTGGGGCAGGGGCTGAGGTGAATGGGACCCCAGGGCTGGGGCAGGTTGTGGAACACAGCTGTGGTCCAGGTGTGTGTGGGGGGGTGCGGCTCCCACCACTGTGTGCACCCCCAAGGGAGGCACAGGAGCATGTGCCCCCTAGATTTGAATGCAGGGCGGAGGCAGGCT
The DNA here is from genome assembly GCF_001723915.1 of Gavialis gangeticus. Taxonomy (NCBI): domain Eukaryota; kingdom Metazoa; phylum Chordata; order Crocodylia; family Gavialidae; genus Gavialis; species Gavialis gangeticus. Next base: position 73,484,898 of record NW_017728994.1, on the reverse strand, counting down.
GTGTGCCGTGGGCTCAGGGCTCTGCTGCCATTGCCCCAGGAGCTATGTGACGCCATGCTATGCCTTCCACTGCCAAGTGGGCAGGGGAGATAGGGCGCAGCCAACATGTGGGTACCGAGGCAATGGCAGAAGGGCAGAGAGCCCGGGCCTGCAGCCCACCTCCACCTCATGCACATATCCAGGGGGCACGTGCCCCTCCATCCCACAACCCACTTCAGCCCCAGGGCCCAATTCACCCCAGCCCCTGCCACACTCCCTTGCTCACCATGGGGGCCTCAATCTGTCCCTCCCAACTTTCTCTCCCCCATGCCTCTTCTCCCCCACAGACTTACCTGCTGGGCAGTGCTCTTACCTGCTGGTTTCCTGACCATGTGCATGCTGCAGCTGCTCATGTATCTGTGTGGACCTTTCCCCTTCGCACTGCTGCAACAGCCCGGAGCCTGTGTCTGGGCTACCCTGTGGTCCTCTGTGCTGTCACTGAGGCTCTGCAGGGTAGCCTGGAGGCAGCAGTGATGGCAGCAGAGTGAAGCCTGGGCACAGGCTCTAAAACCACATGTACAAATAATGCACTAAGTATATTAAAACAAACACACTGATTATCGTGTTAATCATGAGCATTAACCATGATTAACTGACAGCCCTACTTCATACCACTATATTAGCAGTATACCTCTCCAGTTGCAAGGATTCAACAGAACTCAACTAATGTCATATCTAAATGTGTAATGGATATTGCTAATAATGAAAGCATAGTTCAATTCTCCCCTTGTTAGGCAAGAGCATCAACTATGCCAGGGATGGCCAACCAGCAGCATAGGAGCCACGAGTGGGAAGGACAGTCTTCATGCAGTATGTGACAGATTAGGGAGGGGAGAGGCAGCACAGTAGCAGATAGGGCAGGGAAAAGAAACAGAGCATTAGATCAGGCAGGAAGCAAAAACTGAGAAGTGGATTGGGTAAGAAAATGGGATCATACTGGCACTCAGGGAGGGTGCAGTGCTAACTTCTGACATGCTTGCTGGAAACATTGGCCCTCACTGAGCTATGCAGGGATCTTAGACCCTCCTTGCTCATGTACCATTGAGTCCAAGTCTACTTAACATTTAGACTTCAACACTGAAGTTAGCCTCATTATCTGACTTTGAGAAAGGACTTCATATAAATAGTCTTCTCTGGAATTTTGGGGTGGGTTGGGGTGGGGTTTTTTTTTTTTTTTTAAAAGATTTCTTCAGCCTTTTACTGTGTACCTGCAAAGTATATTTAACCAAAAGGAAAAAAACAAACAAAAATATTTCCCCACTTCCAAAAACATTAAGTATAAGAATGTCAGTTTATCATTAGATGATAAAGCTTCATTGTGCCACTTTTCTTTCATCTGAAGCAAAACGCTCACATGGGTTGTACAGCCTGCTACCATTTTAATCAAAGTAGCAGTAAGTCATCCAGGAAATCAAATGTTAATTTTAAAATTTCTCAAAGATTAAGATTACATTAGTGTTTTAATCCATTCAAAGAGTGCCTACCATCACTAACCCAACAGAGTGATCCCATGCGGATCCTGCAGGGGTTTTAAATCCCTTGTCTTTATTTGACACTAGGTTTTGCAGTGGTCAATATTTTTTCAAGAGCTAAATGTGTTAAAGTTTGGACCTTATTTTGTTTGTATAGAGTAGGCGGTAGAAAAAACCTAGAGGGAAAGGAAGGATTGACTGGAGGCAGGGATATCAATGATTTTTGCAAGAGAGCCTGATGCTCTACATGTAGAAGCATTTATGCACTTATATTCCAGATAACACAAGAGGGAACTGAACAAGCTCCACAAAAGGCTCCTTTCAATGCCTATTTATTAAACAGACAAAGCACCTTGCATTTCTATGCAAGTTTCACAGGCTCGAGAAGAACTGTAGAAAGGTGTTTTCTTTTATTTTATCATCATGTCAGTACTTGTGTTTGAAGGCCTTGTAACACATTGCTGCTCTGCAAGACCATACGTTAGAAATGTCTGTGCAACTGCACTTTCACTAGTACATGCACAAGAGAACTAAATCTTCTTGTACGTACTCAAATACATGCACATGTGTAGAGGAATCTGAGCATGCAAACTACTCTTTGAGTAAACACTACAAGCATAATCACTTTGAAAGAAATGAGCTCCTTCAGTCAGCCAGAGGGATTTGCTATGGAGTGACATGAGACTGTCTGATGCATGCTGCCTTCAGTGCTTCTAGCTTCTGCCAGCTGGGAACCTGAACTTCAATTCCCTGCATGGCAGCACAACTAGAGCAGCCGCTCACCTAATGTACTTTGTGTGTTATTTACATCTTCTTAAATTGAAAGAAAAGCTCCTTTTTTTCAAATTACTGAGCAGGCTCTCTTTACTGGATTGTAAACAGCAGGATATACCAAAAACCTCAATATACACATATTATTTTCAAACACTTGCAGTCAATCACCACTGAAATAAGATTCTTTGACACCCATTCATAAAGAAGACTGGACTCCCAGTTACTCTTTAATCCAAACCTTTTCAGTCAAACTTCCCTCTTTATGAATCATCATTATCCTGTGCCTTATCACAATTTTCAGACACATGACTTGATTCTTTCTCTCTTTCTTGCCTATTGCTCTGCTATCCCAGGGTATCTGTAAGAGTTCGTCAGGGCTCACAGCCCTCTCTGCTGGCCTCTCCAGGCTTTTCAATTTTTTCAGCACAGCTGAGCTCTCTGTCTACCCTTCCAGAAGTTCAGATCCTCTCTTCAAATCTGAAGTTGTTATAGAGAGACTCAAACTCCAATAAGGCTGAAAAGTATGCTCCTCATCCTAAAGTTTCACTGAAGTTAACGGGACTCCACACTGCACTCAACAATGAGGTGAAGCAGTATTATAATTTGTACAAGTCTACCTGTTCTGTGATGGCTAAATATTTTTAAGTAGTGTGGCATCTTTTTTCAAAATATGTGCACTGTGCCTTGAGATAACGCTCTGTTGGGTTTTAGGTGCATCCATGTTACGGTTCCATTAACTTGTACACTACCTCATTAATAAATAACCTTCCCATAAGTGCCTTTCTTTTAAATTGGTTTGTTCTGTTCCACATAAATAATACAAATTTATCTGTTATCAGGTACAACTTTTTTTTCTTTACTTATGTACAGCCTGCGATATGAGACAATGTAGCGATTTAACATAGGAAGCTGTTTATGTAACACACAAGTGATGACAAGGGACACTGAGGAAGTATTTACCATAGCAGCTGGAATATGTTAACTGGTTAGCATAGCATAAAATGTTTTTAATAACTGACATAAGTATATCAACCATATGTCAATAGTAAAAACAAAAATCTTAAGGAACTATTAAATGGATAGTTATTGTAATTGTATTTTAAGGTGCTGAGGTCATATTTAATTTTGAATCCAAGCTCTTAAAATGTGTTTTTTGGCAAGGGCACAGTAATAAAGGAAACTTAACAGCAGAAAAATGCACATTATTACTATAAATCTCTTTTCCAGCTTACTATTATTGTAATAAACAACCTGAATAAAAAGCTTTCATTATTTTAATCAGAAATACTGTCACCAGCCCCAAACTTTCCAGCTTTAAGTTTAAGAGTGATATCACTCAGTTTCTTGCACTAGTTATGTGCCTTCCCTATAATCAACCCCTACTTCTTGCCATAAAACACAATCCCAGAAAATTTCATCCTAAATCCATTATCAAAATTATCTTAGTTCCACTTCAAATTTTCCCAATCCCAGACTACAGCACTGAAGAAATGTAGTTGTGTTATACACAGACACACACAGGGTGCATCTCCTATTGCAATAAATTTGAAGCATTAAACTTTGGAGCAGTTTGAGTTAGAGTAAACTACTCACAGACAAATGTCTACACATGCACCCAGGACAGCAGCAATTTGAGTTGGGGCACAGAAGTTTATGTCAACGTGAAGGAGAACAGCCAAGATGGCAGCCTCTGCCCCCCTCTCTGATTGGCCAAGAGGGCTGCCTGTTGCATGGCGCTGCCTCTCTCTGTCCATCAGCAGGGGGGCTGCATGACAGACAGCCTTAAAAAGGTGATAGGAAAAGAAAACAAGCTATTTGGGTTCTGAAACCTTAATGGCGTTTGTAAATTTCTTGAGCCTCATCTATTTGGTGTTTTAGGCTTAAAAATTCATCCTATTTCACTGGTTGGCATGTCTGTTTATAATTTTCAGTTTATAGTTTTTCAGAGAAAGAACTGTTTTTGTTCAAGCTTTTATGAATTCTGTGCTACTACCTTACTTCCCCTCCTCCCCCCCTGCCCAGGCACAGCATGGGAAAAGCCTTGGAGTGGCTGGCAGGTGTGCTCTAGCACCCCGCAGCTTCTGGCTTGAGCCACTGCAGGCATGTGGCTTCATTTCCTGAATCAAAAGTGAATGTGTGTTCATTTGCTTATCAGTTCAAGCTCTGCAGCTTAGAGTAACCTGCAAAGACTAAATCAATTTAGCTTCGGGCTTTTTGACTGTCTGTACTTAGCCCAAATGTTGTGTGACTTGATCATCCAGGCATCCTGCATTGCATCACTTTCCCTTTCCCCCCCACTGAAACTGTTTGCTCTGTTATGCTGCCAGAACCTTACTGCCCCCTCCCCGCCATTTTTTGTGGACACTTTTTATATATAATAAGCTCCTTTGCATTGCTTCCTAATAAAAGCTATCTTTCTAACAACCACCTGTATCTTCACTCCATATTCAGTTATGGTTTCGTCATACCCCTCCCTCCCCTGCCTCCAAACCTCTGGAAAGGCAAAAGTGAGTCCAAGCACTCCTCTTAACCCCCACTGCTGCCAAGATTGTGTTTGGAGAGTTTTCTATAAGGCAGCAATAGCCCATGCAGCTGCGACAGGTGCAACACCCCTAAGGGCTGAGGTAAGAGCCTGGGGTGATGAGGAACAATGGTAATAAGCTGATGGAGAACAGGTTTAGGTTAGAGATCAGAAGGCAATTTTTTACTATTAGGGTGGCTAAAATCTGGAACCAACTTCCCAAGGAAGTGGTCCTCGCCCCTACCTTGGGCAAATTCAAGAGGAGGTTGGATGATCACCTGTGTGGGGTCTTGTGAACCCAGCATTCATTCCTGCCTGTGGCAGGGGGTCAGGCTAGATGATCTGTTCAGGTCCCTCCTGACCCTAGTTATGAAACTATAAGAGTACACTCCTCCCCTTTTCAGCACACCAAAATTTTAAGTGACATCAAGTCACCTGTAAATACACTGCAGAGTTCAGTTAAGAGCAGGCTACTGAACCTTAATGGACTCGTGTCTAGGGGGTGAAGTGAAAAGTGAAAAGCAGAAAAATGCAAATAGCTCCAGCCACAGGTCATCCACACCTTGGGACCTGACAAGCCCTCTCCCACCCCCACTCACCCACTGTGAGGCATGCTGGGCTGGGTGCTCAATGTCACTGGGTGCTCAATCAGTCCAGAGTTAACTAGCTGATTGCTCATTCTAGCACCCAAAGCTACCAAGGTACTAACTAACAATCTCCTCCTGTTCTGGAAGCTAAGCTTGCACGTTTTTGTAACCGTACAGTTGAAGAGTTAGCTACCTGTGTATACAAACACACGGTATCCATCTTTAGGTGACGGTTGGAACTGAGTGACCATAAAACTAAGAAAATAAAGCACAGAAATACTTCCAAAATTTCTCATTTACTATAGTATTGCCTATTATCTTTGACCCCCTTATTTCTTCTTGTTTGGCTATCCCCTTTCTAGGCTGGGATAAATACTGAAGGAGAAACACTGTAAACCCACAAAAGACAACACACCTAGCCAAATTCCAAGCACAGTCCCATACACACTTACTAAATATCAGTACAGCCAATTAGTATTTTCTCAATATGGCTAAGATTAACTATTCTAATGAGACCTGACCGTAGCCTATCAATAGGAGTAAAAAGGGACAAAAATCCTCCTGCTTTTAAGATGAAGATTGATAAGTACAGGCATACCTCGGAGATATCGCGGGTTCGGTTCCAGACCACCGCAATAAAGCGAATATCGCAATAAAGCGAGTCACACGAATTTTTTGGTTTCCCAGTGCATATAAAAAAGTTACGTTTACACTATACTGTAGTCTATTAAGTGTGCAATAGCATTATGTCTAAAAAAACGTACATACCTTAATTAAAAAAATACTTTATTGCTAAAAAATGCTAACCATCATCTGAGTCTTCAGCGAGTTGTAATCTTTTTGCTGGTGGAGGGTCTTGCCTCGATGTTGATGGCTGCTGACCGATCGGGGTGGTGGTTGCTGAAGGTTGGGGTGGCTGTGGCAATTTCTTAAAATAAAAGACAACAATGAAGGTTGCCACAAACCTTCACTTTGTAAAAAACGCAATATCTGCGAAGCGCAATAAAGCAAAGCGCAATAAAATGAGGTATGCCTGTATATAAGGAGTATTATATGACGTGTAGAGGTGTGTGAAATGGGCCATATTCAATTTGGATTTGGCCTGAATTGGGGACAGTGATTCGGATCACTGTCCTGATTCAATTCAGTTGAATCCAAATCTGAAGATTTGATGCTGATTCGGAGAATCACAGATTTGGCCATAGACATAGCTTTATATGTTTGTTCTACATACTTCAAGGTACCAGGTACGGCTCATGAACGCTGTGATGGTGGGGCAGTTGAAGCGTCCCGCAGGAGTGCAGGGGGGCCCCCCCGTGTGGTTGGCAGTGAACCCGGAACTGGACCTAGGGTGTCCCCCCAGACCCAGGAGGTGCCAAACGCCAAGCTGGGGAGTGGGGATCCCCTGCATGCTCCCTGGCGGACCCAGAAATGGATCAGAAATGCTTCTGGTCCACTTCCGGGGCCGCTGCCGAGTGCACTGGGGAACCCCCACGCTCCCATGGGTTGCTCCATCTGCCCCAGCATCTCAGCATTCATGAGCTGCCTGGTACCTTGAGGCACGTAGAAAAAACATTTAAAGCTGTGTCTATGTCCAAATCATCAAATCTTTGTAAATCAATTCAGAGGGCTCTGATTCAATTCAGAAAAATTAAAGGGTCTCCTGATTTGATTCGGATTCGACAATTCAGCTGCTGAATCGGGCCCAATCAAGTCAGCAACCGAAGCTTTACACAGCCCTAATGACCTGGTCCCTGAGAACTGTGCAGACTCAGTGCTCTTACAGGCTAGGGACAGACATTCAAAAAGCCTGAGCCTGAATTGATTCAATCTTTGCAGGTCAGTCTAGCCTGGCTAAGTTAAATTACTTTGTAACTGCACAGACATCCCAGACATACATGCACATGCCTACAGTGGCTCAGGCTAGAAGCCGGGGGGAGCTAGAGCAGCCCTCCCTTCCTCTGCACAGTACTGAGCTGAGGGGGGCATTGCCAGGCCCAGGCAGGATGATAACAGTGTTTATCACCCCCTAACTTAGTGTTTATCACCCCATTAAGAAAATCACAGAGGGACATTACTAGCTATCTGTTGACTCTATCTGTTGATTCAGCATGGACGGTAGCCAGCATGTGGTCTGTTAGCTTATTAGGTACCTCCTCAGCAAGGCAGAGGGGAGGGGGGAATACCTGCTTAGCAGAAAGTGGTGAGGAGGAGTAGGGGAGAAAACAGCTCTTCTTAAACAGTTTTTCCAAGGAAGGACATTAAGCTACCATTTGATTAGCTCCAAAAAGCCTATCTGCCTAAGTCATCTCCCATCACACGGACTGTAGCCATCATGTGGTCTGCTGGCTAATGCCGAGGTGTCTGTGCAAGACAGAGGGGGGTGGGGAATAATCCCCGCTTAGCGGGGAGATGCCAGGCAGACACTGCTGTGCCTGCAAGTGTTTGTTGAGATGCAGCCAGGGAGCAGAGGAGAGGGACCATTCCTTCTGTGGAGCAGAGAACCCTGCCCAGCCCAGAGACCATGCTGGGATGCTGGGGATGTCTGGTTTATCTTAAACCAGCAAGGGG
>NW_017728994.1:73464782-73469434 GCF_001723915.1 Gavialis gangeticus | reverse complement strand
ATTAAGCAACAGCACTGCACATTAAAATTCTTTGTTCAACTAAAATGTTCCTATTAGTATTTTACTGCATATTATTAAAAAGCTACATGTTTTAAACGTTATAATAAGTATGTACTCTATTATTGATGCAATTAAAAGTACAATTATTAAGAACATGCAAAATATTCAATTTAATTTAGTTTTAATATAGTTTAAAACATCTTGTAAATTCATAGTCTTTTAAGTCCTGATCTATACTATTGCACACAAAGATCATGCTTCCAAAAGACCAACTTAAATGACTTTTTGAAATACATTCAAAATCAGGTGAATCATATGTGATTACAGATTTTGCTAGCAATTCAAAACATGATCCATTTCACAGAAAAATCCACTGGGGTTTCTGATTGGTCATTTGGGCCCTTCGAAGTCACAATCATGAAATAATTCTCTACGAAAGTACAACTGCATATCCTACCAGAAAATTCCCATAATTGTTTGTGTGAGGATAAAATGTTAATCATAAAGGCATGGAAGAATGGGCAAATAAAAATTGTTTTATTAGTCATTTTGATTTTTTACTTATTGCCTAGCTGCATCTACCTCCAACATCAGAACATCTCTCTAAGAATACCACTAAGAAGGAGAGATGTAGTTTGGTAATATTAGACAGAATTGGACAGGAGTGAGGGAAGGAGAACAGCAGTGGAAATATCAGGTATTTATATCACGTATCACTGGATGCACTGGAAATGCCTAATTGAGTTTTAAATTCATTTTCCCCTAGAAACAGAGGCATCCTTTAGACATCTTCAGGTAATTTTCAGATTAGAAGAGAATTAGGCTAGTTCAAACGGAAAAAAAAGAAAAAGAAATTTTAAAACTGAGTTAAGTATTTGGGGAATCTTTGATGGTTGTACTGAGAAAACCTAGGGAGTGGGGTGGGTTACAGAACTTTAAAACTTTGCATCATGCTTTAAAATAGTTAAAGTTAACAATACAGAGACAAAAAATTTCTATGGTATCTACAGACATTATTTCCAGATTCTAAATGGTGAATGAGCCTTTTTTGGAATACAGTACACAGATCTGACCACCAGATTATAAAAAAGTAGGATAGCAATGCAGATGGAACAGCAGGGAGGCACCTAGCGTGATGGAGGGTCTAAAAGATCTTAGCTACTCAGAAAGGTTAGAGAAACCATGTTTGCAGTCTTTGAAATAAAGAAGATAACAAAAGAACTTCACAGAGATGTACACAATTCTGAAGGGAATAGCGAGGGTACATGCTACAAGAGTATTTGACATTAGCTTAGATAGAAAAAACCAGGGGGCAAGGACTTAAGCTTAAAGAAGCCTGGCTACAATACAAACTCAAAGGGAAACCAGTTCTACATAGAACAGTTAACAGATGGAATAAATGGTCATAAAGAACACAAAAATTTAAGAAGTTCTACAATTTGGGAGGAAAAAAATATTTTCGAGATGCAATTGCCGAATCTAAAGTCAAAGCAAAAAATGAGTTTCTTGGCTTCATGTTCAAAAAATTACTTCACGGGATTCATATATACAAGGTATTGAATAGTTCTGTGAGCATTTTTATATTTAAACAACTTTGAAACTAAAATACAGATAAAGATACTTGTTCTGTTATGAAAAACAGGAACAGACTACATACTGGTAGAGCTTCTTTTTTTTTAAAACCAATCACTGTTTTTCATTTGAAATGAATCCAAAGAAATACTGTTGCACTTACCCAGGGGCATCTAAGTGACAGTGTATTTACTAGTCCCCAGTTCTTAGATTTGCATTACTATGTACTATTGCACTATATTAATGAAAACTCAGGGTACAAAATTCATTCCAGGTCCTACATACCAACTCATGCTGTATAAAGATATACAGATGTAAAAGGCCTTCTAGTGAAATTCACTTAGACTAAAAACAAGACTGAAAGGCCCACTACTAGTACAATGACTAATTGTTGACAGCAATCAATAAATTATGCAAAGGTTACAGCCAAAAACGCTAGGTCAACTTAAACCATGAAACAATATTACACTAGATTTTCCTTATCTAGTTATATTCCAATTAAAAATAAACATTTTTAGGTTAAATCCAGAATTAACTTGGAGCATCCTTTATGCAGCTTTTAGTGAGATTTAACACTGTAGAAATTAATGATCAGACTCTGTTTGTTTATCATAGCCTAATAAAATTACTTAGAAATAATCAGTTTTGAAATAGGAAACGGTGATCTACATTTTTATATGTAGTTAAAGGATAAATAATGTTGTTATTTTGGTTAAACATACCACAATTCAACTTTTTTTTTTTTACTGTGAACTGTTTCTGCCTGATGGTTTAAAGAATTTCCCTCTCATATTATTTAATAAGAGCTGACGTGTGCCAGCTTCCTCGCCAGTGTGGAATAACGTATGCGACTAAAAGCTGAAGAAAAAGGGTATTGGTACATATTATAGAATAACCAATGGATTTGTGTATCAACATATTCAGGAAAAGATGCATCTAGAGCTTTGTAGTGAATATTTATATACATGCACTCTATGCAGCACAACTAAGGATTAAAATATTCAAGACCTCATTTGTATAAACTATGATTGCTTTACCAACAACCATAGGTACCTATAAGAATACAACAGTTAAAGACCATTTAAAAAGTACAGCAGTTTAAGAAATTATTTAACATTAAGAACTAAATACTTATTAAGCAATAATTTACTTCTATAACAATGCAGTCTTGCTTTTGACTCTTTCCTTCAGGTTTAAATAAAAAGCCTGTAAAAATATTTCATCTTTAATCTTTTTTTTTTTTTAATTTTATGCCCACCCTTCCTAAGAGGATATCTTCTTGACAATAATGAATGAGGACGATGGAGTAGGCCACAATAGTTAAGAGTAGTCTCAGTATTCATAACCTGTCAAAGTAACTTTATGACCTAGCAGCCAGCTGCTATAATTCCAATAATGACCTGCAGATGCCAAAAGAATCTAAATTTATCACTCCTTTTCTTTTGGTCAACTACCATGCTTCACCAATGAGAAGAACTCTCCTTGCCTGTGGTGATCAAGGTTGGAAATACACTGCACAGGAATTCCTGTTTGACCCTTAGTGATTCTGACAGTATCCCAATTGCTCTCCTCCTCCCCCTACACCTCCTTACCCAGGGCTCAACAAAAGACTGAGTCACTAGCGTAAGCACTGGTGAACTTAGTCACAATCTTGACGGTAGAGAAGTGCTTTTGCTGTTCTCTAGACCTGCAGTGTGACATTTTTAATGGGGCAACAACTAGAAAACAGCCACTTTAATAGCCTTACAGCAGGGAGCGTCTTACAAGTATTTTGTTAGAACCACGTGTCATTTAAGCAACATGAATACTGTGCAACACAAACAGGTTCAGTGGGTCATCTTTTATTTTCTGGATATATGCAGGATCTCAATTTCCACTCTAGTCCGATTTACTTTAGGTCACAATGAAATCCAAACAGAGTGATTTTAAAGCTTGCATTGCTCTTGAAAGAGGGCTCCACTGAGTATACAAGTCTCTAATGAGTGCAGCTAATCAAAACAATCTGTTCCTTTCAGTAAAGATGCCCTTTTTATATGAAGGCTGAAAAATTCTAAAAGCTAAATATGAAGATTCATCTCTAATATTATTTTAGAGATTCAGTGTACTTATTTTATTAAGTATACTGCAACTACGGAATACAAGTGTGAAAATTTACTATTACTTGTAGTAGAGGTAAACATAACCAGGCAAAATTTTGTTCAAATACTCTTAAGTGAATTAAAATGATCTATTGGGTAAGCGTATTCTGTAGACATGGACACAATACATTACAGGCATATATATATACACACACATTTAAACATCTGTAAGTATCAGTTTGCAATGGTCACATGAGCAGAGAGAGGTAGTTAGCTACGTTGGTGTGACGTCAGGTATAAGGCAGGGTAGGGTGGCAACTAACTTGTTCAGATACATCTGAAGAAGTAGCCTGTAGCCTACAAAAAGAACTTATGCCTTTCTGAATGAGTTAGTTTTTAATGGGCCATCCTGCACTGCTGGAAGTTGCCACTGCCTCATGGGTTGTAGCTGCCCTGAGCACCCAGCTGTATTAGTATACCTTTGCTATTTGCATTAAAATGTATTTAATAAAAATTATAAAAAATATTATATAGCTAAATCCTCTCATTTAGCTTTAAGAATTGTTTAGCCCTCACTAGGGCTAAGAAGCATTCTTACTGAAAAGAAGAATCATAGAAAATTAGGGTTGGAAGGGACCTTAGGAGGCCATCTAGTCCAACCCCCTGCTCAAAGGAGGACCAGTCCCAACTACATCATCCCAGCCAAAGCTCTGTCAAGCCAGGTCTTAAAAACTTCTAAGGATGAATATTCTACAAACTCAGGGAGTAACCTGTTCCAGTGTTTTACTACCCGCCTGGTGAGAAAGTTTTTCCTAATATCCAACCTAAACCCTTGCTGCAACTTGAGACTATTGCTCCTTGTTCTGTCATCTGCCACCACTGAGAATAGTGTATCTCCATCCTCTTTTGAACCCCCTTCAGGAAGTTGAAAGCTACTATTAAATCCCCTCTGTCTTTTTCTTTTATCATATCATTATTATTTTTATATAAGGTGTATTTGTA
>NW_017728994.1:73447966-73459782 GCF_001723915.1 Gavialis gangeticus | reverse complement strand
CTCTGTCTTTTGTTTTCCGCACTAAAAAGCCGTTCCCTCAGCCTCTCCTCATAGGTCATGTGCTCCAGCTCCCTCACCATTTTTTTTGCCCTCTGCTGGACTCTCTCCTATTTGTCCACATGCCTTCTGTAGGGGAGGAAGCGAGATTCAAAACTGAACACAGTACTCCAGATGTGGCCTCACCAGTGCCAGTTAGAGGGGAATAATCACTTCTATCAACCTGCTGGCAACACTCCTACTAATGCAGTCCAGTTGGCTGTTAGCCTTCTTCACAACTGGGCACACTGTTGGCTCATATTGAGCTTAGTGTCCCCTGTAACCCCCAGGTCCATTTCTGCAGAGCTGCTGTCTAGCCAGTTGGTTCCCAGCCTGTACTGGGGCATGGGATTGTTCTGTCCTAAGTACTAGACTTTGCAGTTGGCCTTATTGAACCTCATGAGATTTCCTTTGGTCTAATCCTCTAATTTGTCTAGGTCTTTCTAAATCCTAGCCCTACCCTCCAGTGCATCTACTATTCCCAACTTCTGGACACTTGCTGAGGTTGCAATCCATCCTATCTTCCACATTGTTAATGAAGACATTGAACAAAACCAGCCCTAGGACTGACCCCTGGGGCACTCCACTTGATATCACCTGCCAACTAGACACTGAGTCATTACCCTTTGAACCCGATGATCCAGCCAGTTTTCTTCCTTACAGTCCATTCATCCAACCTGCACCTCCTTAGCTTGCTTGCAAAAATGTTGTGGGAGACCATATGAAAAGCCTTGATAAGAATTTTAAGCACCCAAATTAATGAGGCCAAACTATCCTGAATCAGAGCTGAAGATCTTAGTGAGGAATACTCTCACAGTGATATTTTTTTTCACTTAAGCTTTGCTTGACCAGAATAGTGCAGCTCAAGTTTATTTCTTCCAACTAGATATTTTCATGAAGTAAGCAAGATTCTCTAATTATTCCTATGGTCTCTACAATTCTCTATTCTAAGAACTGTCTGTATTTCCTTCAGAAGGAGAGAACTAATACTACAAATTGCTGCTGAAAACAGCCAACAAATTGTTCTTGCATTCACTGTATTTTTCTGAAACTGAAATCATTTGGACATATAGCTCACCTTGTGAAAGCTTCTTAACAAGACCAAAGGAGCTTCATTTTGCAAGTTTGACATAAAGATAATTGTGTGAGTAAATAACACAGGTAGCCAGAGAGTCAGCCAAGTTGCCACTGATTTATAATGACATAACAGAATATAATTTTGTCCTGAAGGTGAGGAGATAGTGCTCAGAGCCCACAAAACGCACCTATTCTGCATGCTTTTTAAAATAAATAGGATTTTCTCCAAAATACAGAAACAACTTCATTTCCCAGGACTATCCTCATTGCTACAAACAAACAGTATTTGAACTGACTTTTTTTTAAAAAAAAATGTATAATTTGGAGACTATGTAAATATGCCAGTCATGAGCTTTTGAAAGAACCCAGAAGTTACCAGCTCTATTTATGATTGCCAAAGAGTTTTTTATATAAGTAACCTTTGGCAAAAAAAAAAAAAAAAGATAGATAGTTTTTTTAAGTTCATGGTGTCTTGAATACAAGGCTCAAAATCAGCATAATCTGTCTTTACTAGTGTATTATACTGTTCAAAGTTCACGTAAAAACTTATAAAGACAAAGTTTAGAGGTCACATATAAATAGTGACAACCCTTACAGAATTTTTTTTCGAATTTATTTAGAAATCACAAACTGTTGCAAGGCACTTGATGTGCCAGCCACTGGCAGGTGGGATCAAGGTTAACTGCTGAGTCAGCTGATCCAGGGGGCTGGCAGGTGTGACTAGGCCTGACCAAAGGAGTCACTTGCGTGAAGAGAGTCTCCTGATTGGAGGAGGGCTGGGTGTAGACTAGGTATAAACCCAGACCCTGAGAGCAGGGCTGGCAGTAATGTCTTGGGAGTTGGTGTAGGAATGTCACCCAGCAGGAAGGCTGGTGGTCCTGAATTCCAGTAAGGAGAATGACAGCTGGAGGGTTGGGTGGGAACTAAGGGGATGGAGGAGGTTCCTGGGGACCCAGTGTGGGTTCCAGAGCTCTTGGAGGCAGGGCTGAGTCTATGGGCCTGTTGAGGTGCCCAAGGAGAGCCCTGAGAGAAGGGCTTAGTGCCTGGGCCCTGTGTGAGAAGCCAGATTAGCCTGAGAAGAAAGGGACCAAGTGCACAGGGGCCTAGTGAGAGATTGGGTCCCTTGCTGAGAGTTGGTGGGTTCACTGAGGGGTCCGGATGAGCCCAGAGAAGAAAGGGTCTGCCTATGGAGGGCTCCCAGCAAATCCAAGGAGAGTAAGCAATCTATGGATGGTCCTGAGCTGGTGGACCCACAGAGCACTGACCCTGGGAATCCTGACTGGCCTATGCTGGGTCCAGGGCCTAGGAAAGGCTGAAGGGTGAAACAGACCACTGTGAGAGACTGCCAGGACTGGGAGTTTTGAGTAGTCTGGAGGTGGGGCCAGGGCCTAGAAGAGGCACAATGGTCCTTGTGGGGCCACAGCTGAGGGAGTGGTCAGGGAGTGTTATAGCCTCAGATGACAATGGCTGGTAGGGGTCTGCGAGTGACTTGGGGTCCAGAGAGCAAGAATTTAAAGGTAAGATGGGGCTAGGGCCAGGGAGTTCAGTGCCTACCAGCCCAGAAGGGGAACAGGACATCTAGGGGAGAGCCCAGAGAGGAACATGCAAGACCAGGAAGGTTTGAAGACCAGTCCTAGGTAAGACCTAAAACTGTACCCTAGTGGAGTTGGTTGGTGTGGTGGGGTTGCCTGTGGTGGGGCAGTCCAGGGAAAGGTAAGGAAGGGGTGCTGGAAAGCCTCAGCTTCCACTGCCTTGTGGGTGACCCCCTGGAGGGCGAAGGCTAGCGGAGCACAACCGAACAGGAAAACACTTGCCAGGGAAGATCAGGACTATGTAGGTCCAGAGGCCCAGTGAGGGGCCAGGGAAAAATCAGGACCATGAGGGTTCAGAGGCTCAGTGAGGCACCAGGGAGGACCCAGACCTTGAAGGTCCAGCAGCCCAGCGAGGGGCCAGGGAAGACTGGGAGTATAAGAGTCCAGTGGCTCATTGATGGGCCAGCAATAGAATGCAGGGCCAGACAGAGCCAAGGGCCTGGAGAGCAGCCAGGGAAGTACAGAAGATTTGATACCCTGGAGAGGGTCCAGGAGAGAGACTGAAGGGTCTGGTGCCCCAAGGAGGGGCTGGGTGAGACCAAGGGTTCTGAAGGCCCAGAGAGGGGGCCAGAGGAGAGACCAAGGGGTCTGGCAACTGGAGAGGGGCCAGGAGAGAGAAAGGGATCTGAGGGCTGAAGAGGGGTTGTGTCAGCAGCTGGCAGAACATCTGAGAGGCATGGGACATGTGTGGGGGGTAAGGAACCCACAAGTCCATGACAACAATCTAGGTGGTCATTATAGTAAGATCAGGTCAGCCTCCCACATTATTATCATTATATTTCCATCAAGGTGTGGCAGGAAAGATGGGTAGGCACCCTAGGGTTGGAGTGGGCATGGTCACAGAGCTTTCAGGGGGCATCATGGCTACCCCTGGAATCCTGATATGTGACACAAACCTCCAGTCTCTTGTAATTTGACCCATCCTTGCATGTAAATATGGTTATTCTGGGGAACTCAAAGAGAAAGTAGTCAGCCACTTCTGATCATAATTGGCAAAAATCACTTGTCAGGTAGGTCAACGTACGATACTGATCTCTCTGCGCCACATGGTGGCAACCAAGATGATGGCCTTTCTACTGATTCTGAGTACTTTAAAGCTCACTGAGATTTTCTATTTTATGTGAAGTTTTTTCACTGAGCTACTATGAAATTTAGTAGCACAATGATCTCTTTGTGTGTGGTTCAGCAGCAACTAGATATTCCTTTTGTTTGTAGCACACTCATATTCCGATGGAAAGGTTAGTGTTAATGGTTGTCTTGGCTGTCCAAGTTTGACTATACCAGAGACTACTTGTTCAGTCCTATGCCATGGCTATGGCAGAACAAAGACATTCTTAGCTATAGTAATTGCAAAGTTTAGGCAGGAATGATGCACACAAATAATAAAGCAATAGCCTCTGGGATAACAACTCTAATAAGAGTTATGAAATACATTTCATATTTTAATTTATGTATTTAAATGTTATAAAGCCAAATATCCTTCCTTCTCTAAATCTGTGTGTACTTGCTAGACAATTTCTTGTTTGGAAACAACTTTCGAATTTAACTCTGAAATACTGGAACTCACAAAGTTTTTCATGGTGCTACAAAAAATGAAGTTAAGTGGACTGCAGAAATGAAAAATAGGGGTTATTAAAATGTAAGCTTAAAGAAAAATTTGTTTTTTAGAAACTGGATTTGTGGGAAAAAGTAACACCAAAAGAGATGGTTTTTAGACGGCGCTGGACATTAGAGGAAATTAGGGCTTATTCTTGTGAGGTAGCAAGCATTACAAGCTTTAAATGATTATTTCCATCCCAGGAAACAGGGAGTGGTGATTAAATTGTCTGCTAAGAGAAAGAGGGAAGATAAAGTAAGTAAACTCTGTCCCTTTAGGAATTTAAGCAAAAAAATAAGTTAGTGATAGAAAATATAGATTATATTCTCTTAGGATGTCATAAAAAGTGCATCTGAAATATTCACAACTTATTTAGTTACCAAAAATAAATAAAAAATGTAATGAAGTCTGACAAAAAATAAAAGCAAGGAAATTTAAAGATGACACTAAAATGCCTTTCCAGGTCTAAATTAAACTCTGGGTGATCTTATAGGCTATCTATGGTCTCTGTTATTTATGGTGTCTTTAAAATAAAATTTTAGCCCCAACCTGAAATATTCTTGCTTTGTTTATGTAAGTTAGGCCATTAATATTATTTGAACATGAATTTTTGAGGTTTAATAGTCTTCCAAAACACTTTGGAAGCAGCTCAACGCTATGCACTCAGAGCCATGTTTTAAAGATTTTTTTTATGTGCTCATTCATTGTTAAATAAATAATGCTAGTGGCTTTGGAAATAATCTGCAGTATGTGTTACTTTTAGTTCTTTTACCATGAGCGAGTGTGATCGTCTGTGATCTCCAGAGAGTTCAGCCAAGAATCTAACTCCATAATGCTGCCAATATATGGCAAGATCTGTTCCATCTCCTAGCAAATGATTTTGGAAAATAAACCGGGCACTTGAGACAGCTAGGCTGGAGTGTTTTCTGAGAAAAGAACATGAAATCAAAGCTTAGGATATTTCTTGTTGTAACCAGTAAATCCAAAATAAATGTATTAAAATAACATTAATGGAGCCCGTAACACAGACAGTTAATTTAAACAAAGAATTCTACACACCTAAAATACACAGGAAAACTCTAAAACCTACAACAGTCCACAGCAAAGGGAGAATTGAAAGAAAACTTAAAGTATATATTTGTAAGCAATGATGGAAGCATAATTCAGCCTAATACATAGTGTATGACACTAAAGTAAGAAATTAATTTTATATGAAATCAACAAACTTGAAAGCCTCATATCCTAAAATCAACTTCTTCTAGCACAAAAAACACCAAACCACAGAAAAGTACTATAGAGATTTTTTTTTTAAAGATTTGTTGTGGAGAGGTCTTAAAGATTCCCTTTACATTCATTGAGCTAATGGCTGTGGTGTAACCAATTTCCAGTGTACTTATTGAAAATGTCTGCATTGTCTTATTGAATTCAAATCAAGTACAACTTACAAGTCTTTTTTGTGCTGTTGCTTTCATGCTTCAAAATTCTAATTGTTAGTATTGCTCTCCCCCTTTTTCTTTTGCTAACCTGGCACCTACATATAGCACTTTATTATAAGTTATCACTTCTTCAGGTGTCACTAGAGAATAAATATTTATTCAAAGGAAACTAATGACAATCATTTACTTTAATTAGAATTCTGCTGAGTCTAAAAACTTTGGAAGCAATCATCTGTAGGAATCAACTCTGTCTGCTACATCATTGGCTAGAAACACTTGAATTCAATATGAACTCAGTAAGCAGCAGAATCTGGTATAGATTCACTCTGATTGGTGAGCTGAGATAGCATGAAAAAACCCTGAGGTTGCTTCTGCATGCATACAGATTTTTCTGACTTGAGGGAAGTCATGTGAACCTCTGTATTATAGAATGCTGTCTTTGTTTTAAAATTACAGACCTAAAATTATAAACCTTTTTCATAAACCTCCTTACATTTCTATTAGGAATAACCAAAGATTCTAAAATCAAGTAAAAATATCTTTACTTTAAAAATAAAGTATTTCCATGTTAAATCTAAGTATTTCCAAAATTAGATTTCTAGTAGACAGAAAAGGCATAAATATAGTTCTTAATTTATTACTGAAAAACTTAATACTTAATGCACAGTGACAACATAACAAATATAGCTGGCTGTGATGTGCCAGTAGCTTTTTCTACAATCAAAGCAAAACTATCTGGCATGTTTTACTACAAAAGTGTACTGGATATATTGTATTGAGGACAAAACTATTTATAATGGGCAGTATCCAGCTATCATGAAAGTGAATACTTTACAGTCCCTGAGCCCAGCAAATGAGTATAATTAGTTCTATGAGAGGCATAGACTCTGAACTGTAAGCTATTTAGATATTCAGTCAGTCTAGTAGGAAGTTTAACATTTTAATCTTCCTTAACATAATGGACATTTTGAGGATAACTTACAATAGGTCATACACCATTTATACCACTGAGATGAACATTTCCTATATTTTACCAGTGTTACATGAAAAAGCAACTGGAAATATTAAGATGTCAAAATGATCATATTTAACAGAGTCATCATATTATAAAACATTTACGAATATGCATACTGTGAAGTGCCTCCACCCTGAAAATATGTTCATACTACGATTAATGGCTAATATTTTGATCACTTCAATCAACATGACATCACCTCTGTTCTAGCTTTATTATTTAAGAAGAATGGAACATTTTTCACCAGGAGAGGTCAAAGACCTCCCCATCTCCAAAATCTTATAGTCTAAAAGCTAAAGTACTTTTCCCTAGTTCTTTAGCTATTGGTGGTAAATTTATGTTCAACTCCCTTAAGAAAGAGAAGGAAATTAAATGTGGGTTTCCCATATCCTAGCCGTTTTCTGAATTTAACTCCAGTTTTTTTGCCCCTCAGCCAAAGCCATTCAGTTTCTTTCAGGTCAACTATTTGTGAATAGTTTTGGGATAACCATATAAAAATATTTACATCCATTTATGGTGCTTACAGAAAAACAAAACCACGCAAGAATGCAGACATTACAAAAAAACAAAGCAAAACAGATGCTGGCAAATAATTCCTTTCTGCAAAAACAAAGACTACCATGCAGATATTTTCTAGATCAATTTTCCTTCAATCCTTATAAAAGATGCACAGAACCTATAGTGCAACCCCTATGGGAGAAGGAAAGCACAGACTGCAGTGACTCTGCCTACAGTAGCACAGATCTTGGCTTCACAACTATAAGGAAAGGCAGGAAATGGTTAATTGTAAAATTTCCATATGGGTCATGAAGTGGATTAGAGCCACCGTAAAGCTTGAAAGTTATATCCATAGCTGTGGAGTGCCTGCCCCATGAGCCAGCTCAAGCTGAATAGTACTCTGGGTCATTCCAATCCTTATATATGCATAAATACATAAAGCTTATTTACTAGGACTTTTTGGCTGGGGAACAACAGGAGGTGGGAGGGGGAGCTATTAAGGTTATGAATCAGTTATGTCTATGAAGCTACATGATACTAGAAAGGGGCTAACAAAGTTTGAAGGGCTTTTTATCCTCTTATTCTTTAAAGTAATAGCATCAGATCCACTGGCCATGCCCTTGCTTCATGCCAACTGTCCCTATGCAGTCATTAGGAAGCTGGTAGTATAGAGCAGCCCTTTACACAATGTAAGGGCAGTCACCCTAGAGTAATCTATTAATAGCTGAATTCTTTCACGAGAAGATTCTACCACTTCTTCTGCCTTTAAAGAGTTCTATAGCTCTTCTGCTAGTATCTTGCTTCTATTTAAGTGGCCTGGCTCTCCTCTCCCCCACATAGTTATACCACGTTATGCCCCAACTGGAGTTCTGCTCAATACATGGCAAATGCAGCTCATTAACTCTCCCTAGCATATCAAAGAGGGTGGACTGGATCTCAGGAAAATAGGCACTATGGGAACTTTGACAGAGAAGATCCTAAAACCCTAAGGTACAGTCTATTTTGGAAAGAAACCGAAAACAAAATTTATAGTGTTGCAGGAAGGCTGGAAGAGTGCAGTTTGTACATTTACTTGAGGTCTAAGCTCACTGGAAAAAAAAGAAAAAGACATGGAATGTGTACATTGTGAGATCTGTAAATACATGTGTCAGTTCAATATTATTGTTTGCTGTAAAAGGAAGTCTATTTCAAATATTTCTGTGAATGTTCAGTGTCTTGTAGTGTCTTATAGATGCAGTCAGATACTTTTCCCATTTATGATAAAGTGTATACACAGATTTGGTAACTGCTACTTTTAAATATGGTATAATAATATCAAATCTAATTTTCTCTTGTATTCTAACATCTTTCTCTATTAAATGTGGCTTTTTTATGAAACTTTTTCCCTCAATGTTTTGCTTGTAAATAATACAACGCTTGGTGTCATGAGATAATTGATTTTCTAAAGAGGACTTAAAAAAGGCTTATATTTTTCCGTCAGAAAATCTTTACAATAGAAATAAGCCCTTCCATGCTCATTCCTTATAAACTTAACTTTTTATTCCTATAATGAAACTGAAATTATTAAATCATGTGCATTCCATAAAACAGAATATCTTATTTTAGACTTTTTAAAATTTTTTTTACATTTGTAAGCTGCACTGTGGAACAAGATGGCTGGCAAGTATTCCTTAATAGTATATATTCAGAAGAACAAAATAAACTGTTTAAATAACACCTATCAGAATACAAATAGGTTTATGAACCCAGGCTGTGAGCTGCTCTTGATATAGCACCGAAGTGAGATGGAAGAGAATGCAAAAGTGAAATGGGACAGCATTTTTGTATTCCATTCCTCCACAAATCAAATTTATTTTTTGGTGCAATTAATTTTATATACAGGTAAGTTTTTTATTATTGCTAATTATTGTATTAGCTCTATTTGTTTTGGGAACTAGGTGGGATAATTCCATGGCAAAGGTACACCATCAACCTACCTAAAAAATTCTATAATCTTTATTGGTACAATTAAAACAGGCCATAAAGTACTTTAACAAAACCTGTCATGATCTCCAATTTTGTATCAAGGAGAAGCACCTAGTTTTGGCAGCATGGCAATTAGATGAAGGAGAAAATGGTACTCATGAGATGAAGAAAGAAAAGTAACCTGTAGGAGCACACAGAGTGTATTAATCTATAGTTCAAATTTTAGCTGTAGGACAGATTTCTCTGACTTTATGAAAGTGTCCACTCTACAGAGTCAAATGCTCTCACTGCATTTATTTATTGAAACAGTCCTAATTTTCTTTTTATAGAAAGTTAAATAATCTGAGAGACTTCTAGCAGCCTTTTAAAAAAAGAAATCTTTTTATAAAACAGACTTCATTTATAGAATGAAGCATTATTATTGATCATTAGCAGATACGGTAGCTTGAAATATTCACAAAGTTAAAGTAATAAAACCTTCTAACAGGATTTTTAAGCTAGTTAAGGAATGATTCATTCTGTTTTCACATCAGGTCTAAGTTACATGACTCTACGCATATTGTATACAGAAACAGTTGCAATAAAATTCCAAAAGCCTCTAAAAAAGTCTGTAGTAACAGTAGTAATACGCATGTAGAAAGGTAGGATGCCATCCAAAAACAAGATGGCAAAATTGTACAAGACCAAACTTAATGACACAGGCCACTATCAGTGGCATCTGGCAACTGCTTTATGAGTTAATAACTAGTGTTCATACTTCTGCAGTCGCACAATAACCTCTTGCTTCAGTAAAGAAACAAAAAACAGATTTTAAGGATAAAGAGAATGATTATCATCTATATAAAGGAAAATGATTTATAATTATGAATTACTGTGGATTAATTTCACTTGAGACTTCCTTCAACATTAGCGAGCAATATCTGCATTAGTTGTGAAGTCAGACATATACTCAAGCTTCTCATATAAATATAGTGTAAGATTTATAATAGGGACAATAAAAGAAAATTACTGATACATAAATGAAATGAATAGAATGATAAAAATAAAAATACTGTGTCAGTTCATTTATCTGTCACATAAAACAGTTTTCAGCATGGAGAATGAGAATATGCAGAATAATGTTGAAGACAAGTCTGACAAGAGAGCATACCACTCCATCACTATTATGGCCGTTTTAAATTAAAAATAAATAGTGTGAAAACACTTCAAAAACCTTTGTAGAAGTTCAAACACCTCTTCATAACCCTACCAGCAGCACAGCAACAACCTACCTATACATTTCACTACTTGCTTTCCATCTCCTCCTCAATTACACCTCTGTATGCAGTCTCTATAGAAGTTTCCTACTTTGGGCAATCCACGTGTTTCTACATGCAAATGAAGAGTTTTTGTACCAAATTTAATTTTAATACATCTACAGCCTATTTAATTACTTAAGGACTCTGTTTACAAAAATAAGACTGGTATTCTCAATGAAAAAAAAATCTGTTTGATTTTACATATTATATTAGCAATAATAGGAAAAAAAGAATTCATTAATCTTAAATTAATAACAGAACCCCCAGTCTCTGCCCTTACCATGCTCCATTTTACATCCTTGTTCTCTTCCCCAAACAAAATAATTACTTAGTAGCATGTGTATTAAGGAATGAGAAAGGCTAACTTAGTTTATACCACAGAAAACAAACAGCAAGCTAAAATTAATCATATATGTTTAAAAAAATACTATTACAGTATACAGTTGGGATTAACTTTAAAATCTCTTACTGTATCTAGCAGAAATCATAAGGCAAATGCTTTCATAATCAAACATTTTATTGATGATGCAAGCTCTTAACTTCAAAGACCCCCATGTTCATAACTGAAAAGTTAAGGCACTCTATTTCTCTGGCATCATTATTTCCTCTTTAGATAGGGTCAGAAGAATGGCACCTAACCAGATGTCCTTCCAGCAATCTGAATCTTAATTCATTCATTCCAAGGACTGAATGTTGTCACATTTTATGTTGTAATTACAAGTCATATACTTCCAAGTAAACTGAAGATGAGCATTCCATGGCAGAGTTAAGGAGAACAAATTTCTTTTGTTCTTGTGCCATTGTGTTTTTCACTTCCACTGGTACTGCATACAAAATTTAAATTGTGTTCTCTTTAGTGGCAAGTGTTTTGGCTTTTTACAATGCTTATGTCATAGGCTGATTGGCCAGTTGGGTCACATCAGGTAGTTATGCCAGGATGCCCCTTGATTGGCAAAAAGGGGAAACATGACTATTTAACCCCACTCATGGCCACATTCTACTGCCTGCTCAGCACCAATAAATCTTGTACACTGACCTCACCATTGAACTTTTCCCTCCCAATTTCAGGTTATGGTCCCTCTTGTTTGACCAGCAGATTAAAACATCCATGCCGCAGTCACATAACCTCTACCAGTTTGGAGCACTATAGAACAATGCATTAAAAAAGCAGAAATGCAGAAGAGAAGTGATGAACATTCCAGGTGTTGGGAGGTATCCCTTTCTTAATGTTCACAATAATTCTAAAAAGCACAAATTAAAGACAACAAAAAGTCTTTTTTTTTTTTTTTTTTTTTTTTTTTT
>NW_017728994.1:73441563-73447879 GCF_001723915.1 Gavialis gangeticus | reverse complement strand
TTTTTTTTTTTTTTTTTTTTTTTTTTTTTAAGGTATGCAGGGAGTAAAAGGAAGATGCAGGGCAGCATAGGCCCTCTGCTGAACGAGCAGGAATAATTAGCAACAGATATGGGGGATAAGGCTGAACTCTTCAATGAGTTTTTTGCCTCAGTGTGCGAGTGTTCCTACCCTACGTGACTCCCTGCTCATGTGATGGATGGTTTAGAGCTCTCTGGAGCTTGTGTATCTAGGGTATTACAGATGAGGTTTATGGGAAGGTTCTTTTTACTCTAACTTATCCACCCAATCTCTCCTGCCATGACTTGGTATAATAAAGAAAAAAAAGGAGGGAGGCTAGCCACCCTACTTGGCTGTTATCTTTTCCTCTAGCTAAGGTTTTTCAGATTTTCCTATTGCTGTTACTGGCTGGATACAGACAGGCCATTCTTTGCTGAGTACATGAGTGTCTCAGAGGGCTGCAGGGCTCAGAGGGTCCATTTGCACAAGCGCTCTTGCCTGCCGTACCCTTACTCTCACGGTTTTGATATCTTCTTCTACTGCAGGCTTGGTGTTGTGATGGTTGCTTGTTTCTGGGTCTTGGCGGTTGCTTCACTCTACTCCTTCACTTCAGGTAAGTATGGAGACTCCTTCAAGCCTCAAACGGAGAAAGCTCCTTGTTTCGTCCCTTTAACGCTCCCAGGGTGGTGTTCACTATTTTTTCTTTAGCATAGTTTTTCCGCACGGAGCTCCCTCCATGCCTGCCGGTCCATCTCCCTCTCACTTTCATTTCCTCTGCTTCCAGTTGCTGCAGGGTGTGGTTTTTGAGTATTCTTTGTCCCGCAGACAACCGGAACCGGCAGGAGCTAATAAATTGGGCTGTTCCTGCTTCCCGTGTGTCCTGCTCCTGCCAGGTTCTTTGGTAAGTACTCATGCTTGGGGCACCTGCCCCAGCACTTATTATTCTCTTCAGGGGTTCTTCTTACTCCCTCCACTCATGATGTTTGGGTCAGGTCCCGGAGGACTAGAAAAGGGCCAGTGTAGTCCCTATTTTCAAAAAGAGGACAAAGGAGGATCCGAGTAATTATAAGCCAATTAGTCTCACTTCTATCCTTGGAAAAGTTTTTGAAAAAATTATTAAGGATCATATTTGTGCGAGTCCAGTGGGAAAAATAATGCAACCAGCATGGATTCATAGCAGGTAGATCATGCCTGACTAATCTGTTTTCTTTTTATGACCAGGTCATAAAATACTTAGACACAAGAGTAGAGGTGAACGTCATTTACTTGGATTTTAGGAAGGCCTTCGATACGGTATCTCATCCCATTCTCATAAATAAATTAAGAGGCTGTAACTTAGATGATGATACAGTCCAGTGGGTGGCAAATTAGCTTGGGGGTGGGGGTCGCACCCAGAGAGTGGTGGTGGACAGGTCAGTATTGATCTGGAAGGATGTGGGCACTGGGGTCCTGCAGAGCTTAGTCCTTGGACCTTTACTCTTCAATGTCTTTATCAGTGACTTGGATGTGGGTAAGAAGTGTACTCTGTCCAAGTTTGAGGATGATACTAAATTGTGGGGTGAAGTCAACACACTGGAAGATAGGGAATGATTGCAGGCAGATCTGGACAGGTTGGAAAAGTGGACAGAACACAATAGGATGCAGTTCAACAAGGACAAATGCAGCGTGCTGCACGTAGGGCATAAAAATATCCAGCATACCTACTGGCTGGGAAATGATCCTCTCAGCAGCACAGAAGCAGAAAGAGATCTTGGAGTCATAGTGGACTTCATGATGAACACGAGTTGTCAGTGTGACGAAATCATCAGCAAAGCTAACTGCACTTTATCATGCAACAGCAGATGCATGACTTATAGAACTAAGAAGTTTCTACTTCCCCTCTATGGGGCACTGGTCAGACTGCAGTTGGAGTACCTCATCCAGTTTTGGGCGCCGTACCTTAAGAAGGATGTGGATAACCTTGAGCGAGTCCAGAGGAGGGCCACTCATATGGTTAAGGGTTTGCAGGCCGAGCCCTATGAGGAGAGACTAAAGGACCTGGATCTCTTCAGCCTCTGCAAGAGAAGGCTGAGAGGTGATCTTGTGGCCACCTACAAATTCATTAGGAGTGTGCAGCAAGGAACTGGAGATGCTCTGTTCATCAGGGCACCTTGGGGTAACAAAGAAGAATGGTCACAAACTGACAGAGGACAGATTTAGGCTAGATATCAGAAAGGACTTCTTCATGGTAAGGGTGACCAGAATTTGGAATGGGCTCCCAAGGGAGATGCTGCTGTCCCCTACCTTGAGGGTCGTTAGGAGAAGGCTGGGTAGGCAATCTGGCTGGGGCCATCTGACCCCAGCACTCTTTCCTGCCTAGGGCAGGGGGTTGGACTCGATGATCTGTTGAGGTCCTTTCCGACCCTAATGTCTATGAATCTATGAGTAACAATCTACAACATATTGTTAAATGATGCTTGCTTTCTCCAAAGTTGGATCAGAGCATCCGCAACACCCACAGAGAACAGTAAAACAAATATAATACTACATTGGCATCAATCTGAATGTAATAAAGATCACAGCTAATTTTTTTAGCGGACTGAGTTTGTGGCTGTGCCTAAATCAGTCTTCCATGAAGGTGCAGAGCACCCCCATCCAAGTTGAGAATATCATTTCTATAGCACTCCCTCCTCTTGCCAGCCAGAATAGGACCCCAGAGAAAAGGAAAAGAAAAAAGCAACAAAAAAATTTAATTCTGATGTGGCAATACAATCTAATAGAAATCAGTTTGACCCCACAGTCTTAACCTGACCTCTTACTTAAGGGGTTTCATATTCAGAAATGACAGAATAATGCTCCCTCATTTGTTGTTTCTAGGTGTTTGGAGAATTCTTCATTCTAAACAGCTGATGGTTTGCTTTGGGGAAGAAAAAAACATACAAAAAACTAAAAATCCTCTTTTCACCCTGGTCATGCCTCTAGCTCTAAATTCTGCCTTACTAGACTTCTTTAGTAACACATAAGGGACAGGAGAATCAACCCATCAGGCCCATTTTTTCTCTCTGGAGGTCAGCTCTGCTCCCTTTCTCCCTCTTCCAGGGAGAGCCTGAAACACCCTGGGGACTGTATCCAAACAGGCAGCTCACCTGGCTGTCACAGACACTGTTCTATCCACTGTACTGGAACTCTTATCGTCTCCCCTTCTGGACCACTGGGGCCAGAGCAAAACAAGCCTAAATCCAGCTGTCCTCTTGTCCCCTCTGCCATGGCTTACTGTTGCTTCACAAACACTGTGTTTGAAAGCAAGCACCCATGGCTATTAGAAAAAAAAGTACTGGAACTGAAGTCTCACATTTCTTTCTGGCACACTTCATACAACTTTTCTTTTCTTTCTTTTTAATAGCACTTGTTTAGTGGAAACTTCATATAAGTGATACAACAGCATTTTCTTTATACATATAACCCTCCCAGTGCTGACCTCTTTTTCTAATGCTACTGATAAGACCAGTCAAACATTTTCCAATCTGGTCTTTGTTGACAAAGTGGTTATCTACTTCAATTAAAAAAAATGAAAACAAGTTATTTATCTATTTTAACTCTTCTTTTCCTCTATCCCTATCCAATATGACTGTAGAGGAAACTGCATTATGTACATGCATGGCATAACCTAATATTGTAATATAATAATTTGATATTGTAAGGTCTTTCTAAAATCAACAATCATTTTGGGGTTGAAACTTGTAAGTGGAATACGCTGTATGTGGAATACCTATAGTGTCTTTTTTATATAAGATATAATATATATATGTATATGTAATATACATGACATTATATACACACATAGATAGATACGTATCTATAGATATCAAAGATTGAGTCATAATCAGTATCATGATTTTTTCTGTAATTAGCAATTTAACATTCATCAAATCATTAATTAGATTACAGAAATGAAGCATGTAGGAAACACTGCTTCTATTGTTTTAGTATGTAGCAAGATTATTTTTATTAGTGCTGGTGTTTGATGTAAACAGAAAAGAACACTTGCTTTTTCTAACAAATATGTATGTGAATAACTATTTAAACACATGATATAATACTGGAAGATTATTTGTACTTGCTCTATGCTAACATTTCTTTTCTTGCATTTAAATCTATTGTCACGGAAAGAGTTTCTATAAAGCATTTTCTGCAAGACTTAATAACATGGTCAAATGGACTCTCAAATATTTTTAAAACTAATTTTTATCCCAATGTATTGCTCATCAGAAAAACTGAACAAATTATATGTATGAGCTAAATACTCATAGTGTAAGTGCCATTTCATACAGGTATTATAAAAAATAAACACTTTAAAAATGAGGCCATTTAACATGATGCCTTATCTCAGGGGTAGCCAACCTTTTAGGATCTGGGGACTATTTGACATGGTTTCAAGGGCTGCATGCACATGCTGTCCTGAATCAAGCCCCATGGGATACTGTGGGCAAGTAAACTTTGCAAACAAGCTATCCAGGCACTGCAAAGAAAATAAGATGGGCATGCAGAAACAATATTGGTAAAGAAATCTGTCGAGAAACACTTCAGAAAGCCTATAAAAGGCAGATAAGCATAACAGCAAGGAAACTATTTAAAAAGCCAAGAAATTCATACAATGATCATACTTTCAATACATTGTCCTTTCAGTGCATCACAAATAAATTAATATCAATAGGGGCAAACTGGCTACCTACATGCTGCTGTATACAAAAAAACCTTAACTGAACACATACGTAAACCTTACTAGTTAAGTGAAAAAATCAAGATGAAACTGATTATAAGGGCAGGCTACAAAGTAGTGAGTTGACTGCAATGCCCAGTGTATGAGGTACATATGGTATCTTAAGTACTGCTTTCATTCTGATTAATACCATCACAGAAAACAAAGCATCAAAAAACTGAAGTGTGTTCCCTGTTCAGTCCCATAAAGATTTTGTGCAGCGATATTTATACAAGCTTGCTTTACCTTTTTTGTTTGACAAGATACCATTGACTATTCAAACACTATTTCCTTTGCTATGCTTTATGTTCAGCAGTCCCTTCTGTACAATTATATGAAAAGCAATTTACATGATTTTTTTACAATGTACATCTAGTATAAATAGGGCAAGAAAATGTGCTTCTTTAAAAAAAACCCATCAATTCTCTCAAAGCTACTTGACAAAGGAGATATTATTAATGACACATTGAGAAATACTATCAAGAATAACTAAAGGTTCAAAAAATTAAAATAAATATTTTTCATCTATTACCTACGAAAATGACTGCTCTAAGAGACCCATTCTAACAAATATTTTAGGTTTGTATTGCATGTGTTATTATTTTTTCCTGATCATGTTTACTAAGTATTAAAGTGTTACTATATCACCAGATGACTATCTTGTCAGGAAAATAATGATATTTTCCAAGAAGTAACAGTCTTAAATTGCAACAAGGGAAATTTACACTGGATATTAGGAAGAACTTTCTAACTATGAGGGTGGTTAAGCACTGGAACAGATTACCTAGAGAGGCAGGGGAATGCCCCTCACTGGAAAATTTTAAGTGCAAGTTAGACTCAGATAGTAGGTTAGTGCAGGTTGGCTGAGACAGTGGAGACAGATGTGATACTGCCTTGAGCAGGGCATGGGACTAAATGACCCTGTGGGGTCTCTTCCAGCTCTTTTCTTCTTTTTTTAAAATATGATTCTATATTAAGATAAATTACTACTATTTAATAAGTGATATGACTTTAGTGGTGCTCTTCTCCATCTGCTGGATATAGGTAGGAGTTGAATCCAGGATCCCTGACACGGAGTGATCCATCTCTGAATTTTGTGCTTTAACCACTCCTCAGTGTACTCTCTCAGACTCCCTGTAACATGCAGAAAGAAGTAGTGTGTTCTGTGATGTTTAGCTGGACACAAATGATCAGTAACATCACTCCACACCTGAAAGTTTGCTTTTGTAATCATTAGCACTAACAACATAAGCATTTACCATCTGAGCCGAAGGCATAACTCCATACATGTGCCGCACAGATAAATAAAGAATAACTGTGAAAATATTAGTCTAAAATTATTCAAATATATTGTGGTATATTAGGAACATGAAAGAGGATGCAGGAGGAAAATGTCGCTTTTAAACAGTACAGTTTTTCTGTGAAATCAGATTTTGTAAATTGTTTACAGGGCATATTATTTATTAAATCTGGCTAGCACTGACTTTTTCTTTTAAACTAGCTTAAACAGCTTAGAAATAGGCCTCACATGCATTCTTCATTTAAATACTCTGTTGGAAAGAGGAAAAAACTGGACTTGTT
>NW_017728994.1:73424063-73436563 GCF_001723915.1 Gavialis gangeticus | reverse complement strand
GTGGGCCTGATGGATCTATCACTGGTATTGACAGAGGCAAGGAGAGAAAAGAGGCTCTAGCTCCTGATGAACCACCAAGATACTTGGGGCTGTGAATAGCACTGGCACCAAAGAAAAGTTGGAAATAAATACAACAGGGTGGCTGGTGGTGACTGAGGCTCATTTTGTATGAACCACGGGAGCAAGGTTCTCCATGCTGGAACCAGAACAAGATACCTGCAGTAGCAGGCAGAGGCAACAAAGAGTACCTTGGATGCTTGTCTGATTCCAGGGTAGCACCAGGGTACTTGCTATGGAACCAGGAGTTGGTGCTGAGCTTTAACGACAGGATGTTGCCAAGCTTTGTTAAGATCCATGTGAGTCACGAATTTTATAATGGAAGATATGAAGAAAAGGTGAAAGTTGTCATGGGATAGCGACTTTCTTCTGGAATAGCTTCTCGGTCTTTCTAGCTGTACAAGTGGAGCATTCCACTTGCAGAAGGGGATGTAGAACTCTATGACCCACTCAACTACTATAAAGAGATCCAAGGCACAAAGTAGGCTATAAGGGTCAGTGCTTCGGTGGGCTGTCAGATATAGAGTTATCTACACCAGACCCACTTCCTATATACCTATATAACTACCTCTTTCTCTGCTTGTCCCCAAGATACTGCTCCACGGTCCCAGAATTCAGGTGCAGCCTCCCACACCGCCCAACCTCCTGCCCTACAGCCATCCTTCTAGCCAACCCCATGAAAAACCCAGCACTGCCCACCTCATGGTCCCTTTGTCAGACAATTTACAGAAAAAAAACTCAAGCTAGCTCTGGAGCCAGGCAGCTGTTCCCCACAACAGTCTTTTTATAGGTAGTGTCTTGCTGAGACACTGCATTCCTGAATGGGAAGCGCAGTGCTGCACCCAGGAAAGGTGATTATGCAGTGCCTCCACAGAGAAGTGCCATAAGAACTTTTCAGGGGTTGGCCAACACCCATGTCCACACTTGCACTGCACCTTCGTGGCCCATTCGCTGAGAATAATTGCCTTAGGGAATGAAGACACTAAACACATTTATTTGTTGATGAATCAGTTGTACAACTGACCTAGTAATATTTCAGATTTGGGAGAAGCCACGATAAGCAACAAAAAGTTTAAAATGTTTAAAAAAAAAAGAAAAAAGAAGAGAACATTTTATGGAAAATGTCTAGCAGGAATGTTTAGGAGGAAATTGGTGCCTCAGTTGAAAAACCAAATGGCACAGGACAAAGGAAACCTGAGGTCTTATCAAACAGAAAGGAAACCAAGTGAAAAAGGGGAAGCAACAAAAGTTATTTAAAAAAAAAAAGCAAGATCGGTCCTCTCAAGAAGGCTGCAAAAAACTAAGCAACATTTAAGAAAGACTTTTGAAAAAGCTAGAGAGGCCTAAGTTGGTTTGACCAAATTTCAAAAGTTTTGCTTAAACTAAGATAGTTGAGAGGAACTTACTGAAGTAATATCGGCCCAAGGATGGGCTGTGTGTGTACTTCTAGCACAAAAATCGGCCAAGTTTGAATGCCCATGCATCCATAACAAGAGCATACGGATAGAGACGCACTTGAAAAGAAACAAGAGTTATCATTTTTGCTAATAATTTACAACCTTTGCTAACACTAGAGAGTTTCTCTTCATTCAGTGAGGGAAGCAACTGATAGGAGGGAGCTGGTTATTTCTGCCAAACAGTATGGATATGCCACCCAAGATCAAAGAATCTGGTCAGAGCTGTCCCTTTGGAGGGGTGAATTGGGGTGAGTGCTCTGGGCCCCGCACTTTGGGGGGGCCCCCACAGACAGTGCTGTACAGGTCCTGCCAAGGGCGCCACTACTCCACGTGGCTGCCATTCGCTGCCACCTCTGTGCTCTGGCCTCTCCCCACTCCTCCTGGCACAGGCCCCACACAGGTTGACATGTCCCAGGCCCCATGCAGCCCCCTAGAGTCAGCTCTGAATCTGATACATATTAATTTACTTAATACTTACCAGTCACCAATATATTTCAGGTTTCTGTGGATTCAGCAGGACTTAACTTCTGTTGTTAATACAAAGGATCCAGATTTTGTAGGACTGTGTACATTTTTTTCTTTAAAATCAGGCTAGAAATGGATTTGATTTTTAAGGAATGCCATGTCCAAGGTTTGTTATACATTTAAATTTTCTCAGAGCAAATTGAATACACTACTTAAAAGAAGTTGTTTTTTTTTAAGGCATTAAGGGAGGCAGGTCCTCAAATCCCATTGAATTGAGTACCCAAATAGGCTCCTTCAAAAATTCTAGCTTGAAGCTGTAAAACTTATCTGTGCCCCTGGGTTAGATACAGCCTGTGGGTCTCCTCACAGGATGGATCCAGCTCTGGGCACAGGGACAGCTGCTATGGCAGCAGTGGTGGAGGGTCCAGCTGCAGCGAGAAGTATGGTGGCAGCAAAGGTATTAGGAGCAGTAAGGTGGCATCAGTGAGTCCAGGGGACCAGTCAGACAGAGTAGATCCTCAAACCTGATCCAGCCTGCAAGCTATAGGTTTGACACTGCTGCTCTTATTGAACAAAAGTAATCCCATTAACCAGCAACACATTAATTGTTCATTTAAAACTTCAAGTGCATTCATACCAGTTACCACATCAGATTGTATTTCATCAGTCTTTTGTAATTTGAATAGTTTTGTCAGATCCACAAGGCAGGACAGTAGTCTAAGGCAATATTTATGAAAATAATTTCTAGTTAAACTGATGCAATTAACATCCATTTTTCCTGTTGTCTCCTGTTCCGCTACAGAGGTAAGTTTCAAATACTAGCAGGGAGATATATCTACATACATATATCAATACACCCCCCCCCCATAGCAGGTGTCTAGTTGTGCCCACCATCTCCTTAGTGAATTAGTGTGGCAGCTCAAAAGTATTTTCTTGCTTTGAACTCCTCCCTTTGGATTTTTCATCCCCCAGAGGGCTTCTGACACATCAAGATCATGACACTCAAAATCAGTGTAACTGAAAGTTGTATTCTTTTAATGTTTAAAACATTTGGCTTCCTCAAACTGCTTGGTTTTCCTCCTCAGATTACACACTCTTGTAAATTACATTGCTCCTGATCCACTTGCAACAACTAAAAGTTCCATTAATAAATGAAAATGATACAGTTTGAGGTTCAATACTGCAGGAGTGCAGAATAATGAGATGAATGAGTGATGGGAGAAGAGCATGGAACTGTTATAATTCAGTCGTGTGAAATAAGGTAAGGGGTATAGGTACAGCAGACTGAGCAAGCAAGACTGCTGTACACAGTATGCATCAGTAGGGACTGAGCAACTGGCAGTAGGAAATAACATGTCATGGGAATAATCAAAAACTTCTCATTCTGTACCTGTGGCAGGTTAGGGTGTTATGTCTTGTGTTGTGTCAGGGTTGACTGTGTAGTTCTGCCAAGAGGTTAGACAATGGATTTGTATAAGATGGTCTGAAGAGGGGTGATTCTGCCTCAGGCAGGGGTTTGGTCTAGATCAAAAAGCCTGAGGCAGAATCAATCCAATCTCTCAGGTTTCTCTAAGCTGTGGCAATTGGACCAATAACTAATGAAACTCACATTCAGGCTTTGTTTGGCAAAGGCAGGAAAAAGCCTGCACGGGTGAGGCCAGAATGCAGGGGACACTTAAGCATGCCTCCCTTAGAGGTTTAGATTGGTTTCCAATCACTTATACTGGTTTATGTGTTGTTTCTCTAGTTCTTTATGATTCTGTGCTCATGACAGCATCTCATTTCTTCCTAAAGTTGACTTTTCTATACAAATCAAGTAGAACAGGATTCAACAGTAACAACAGGGACAGAGTAAAATAATCAAAAAGGGCTGCAATATACATCACTAGAACACAGAAAGCTCTATGCTGTTTCTGTCTCTACTGCAGGTCATTTTTGTGCACACCCAAAGGTTTACTTGGGTTGCTAAGCACTGTGCCCAATAGTCTCACTAGTTCCAAGACTGCATGCAGAGCGCTCTATTTTGATGCACCCTGTCAGGGCTCAGCCACATACCCACCTTGATACTTTCCATTAACTGGAAATTAAATAATTTTTTTTAAATTACCCATTTTAGTTGTTTTCTGTCTTTTTGTCCTTTTGGACAGTTAGATAATTATTAGATAGAATTGGTCAATAGCTTTTTTTCTTTACAGCATTTATAATACTATGAATTAGAAGCAAACCCATTTTGAAGTAAGAAAGATTTCTGGTAACAGTGGTGGTGGGTTTGCAGAGGGTGTTAGTATTTCATACTGTGATTCTCTCAATTATATCAAGCTGAGGTTAGAGATCAGTTTGTCCACAGATTTTATCATTTACATAACTGAAATAAAATATTAGTTCTCTTTTCCACCTTTCCTTGTCAGTATGAAAAAGCAGGTGTTCCAAATCTGGAGCCATTTGAGATACGGTTGGCAAACTCTACCTCTAATTTCTCTATTGTATACTGCACTAGGGATCAAACCAGCTAAGACTGTACCTAAAAGTTTTAATGGGGAAGCATCACTAAAGAAAGTGAGTTGGAAAAAGTGTAAGGGTTCCCTTTCTGGATAGGGAGAAGGATCAGTGGAGCATGAGTACAATGTGATATACCTTTAATATGACTAGCTTGGTACCAACTTCAGTAATATCAGTGGCATGGTTTTAACACAGGCTTCACAATGGAACATGGCATACTTAATTCGGGTATTTAAACAAAGTTGTAACTTCTGGCACTCCATCTTCACTTCTGGTATCTGGCTTAGCTAAATTAAAGTTAGTTTTATTATGTTTAAGCGTATTTGTAACATGCACCATAATGTAAGTAAAATTTGTATTGAATGTAGCACTGAATGCCTATGGGTTTTATGCAGTCCAAGAAACCCCTTTACACAAAGGTATTTCCTTCAGGTACATCCCATACCAGCATCTTTAATGTACAGTAGTGTAAAGAAGCCACAGTAAAGAAGAACCCAGCCTGGTAGAAAAAGCTACATAACTACTAGTTCTTGCAGCTTTCTATATAACATGCATCAATGCCATGCTGACATTTTTAAACTGGCGAACAACAAACTGTTATATCAGTGTATTCAACTTCAAGTTTGAGATAGCTCCATATGAAAAAAATGTTACTGCATAATACAGCTGTTACCTAAAGTATTTAATATTCATAATGTTTTTAATAAGTAGGAAAGTCATTAAAGCAAAATGTGATGCTTGCACCATTGGTTCCTATGAACCTTTGCTTAGCAAGAACAATGCATAGTAATTCCACATACAAAGATATTGGAATGATGGGAATAATGTGGTTGCTGTCACATCTAGTTGATAAAAGCATTCTTCGGTCAGTAGTATGGGCAGCAGCATCACTACATAAAAACCCATTGAAATGAACAGCATATTTTGCCATTTTATACATAGTGTCAGATACAACTGGAAGAGTGCACAATGCTTCATGTAACGTTGAAAAAACAATATAAATACTAATGCATTATATGTGATAAGACAGTTATTCTATAAACCAGCAGATATAACATATGACTAAAATATTATCTGTGCCTCAATCATAAAAATCCAAGGTTTATTATAAAGTCTCATTTACATAAATAGCATACTATACATGCATCCGCAAGGCTTTTTATTATAAAATACACATAAATAATTTGTGGAAAATAAAAGTACAGGCTAGGTCAGCAGTTTTAGATCTGGATACTTAAAGCTCGTATCTATGCACCTAAGCAAGAGGCCTGTATTTCAGAAGAGCAGACCAGAGGCTGATTCCGCTGATGGAAAACAGGAGTTGCAAATGGTTGGCACCTTTGAAAATTTCCTTTAAATTCTAAGAACTAGTAACTTAACCTTACATATCCACGTTTGAATTTTTTCTTGTTATGGGATATTAGTAAACTGTAATGTAAAACTACCAATATTTGCACTAGTTGTGCATCCCACAAATAGTCTCAACTCTTTGTATGGTTATCAGTAGAAAGCATTGTACCCAAACAGACTGGGGGATGAACTTTAATTTACATCTATCTGAGTGAAGTGAGGGCACAAAAAATTACATTGATGCAATAAATGCTTTAAACACTAAAATATTTGTGCGTTTGACAAAAGGTGAGAAACTGTGCTGAGATAGTATAAGATAGTCATTACTTTTTGTTTTTGTAACACCCAACTGATACACTGACTCAAACAATTTATAAAGCATTCTCAGACAAAATAAGCAAGGTTGACATCAGTGTATCCAAACAACCTGGAGGTACTACAGAATTCTTAAGTCAGATCTCACTGAAACCTAACTGATATAACAATATATGAAAAAGTTACCATGCCAAAATATTAGCAGTTACCTTCAAGAGTTCATAAAAGTGTGAGGTCCAGCAGGACTGAAGAAAGACAAACATAACCCCTATCTTTGAAAAAAAAAGAGGAAACCCAGGGAGTTATAGACCAGGCAACTAACTTTGATACCTGGAAAGACATTAAAACAAGTTAAACAATTTAAGTTCCACAGGATAAAGTGACAAAAAAAAGCTGACCTGCATGTGTCAAGAACAACACGTCAAATTGATTTTCTTTTACAAGATAACTGGTCTCAGAAATAAAGCAGCAGCGATAGATATCATACACCTTGACTTTAGCAAGGCTTTGGGAGACTGTCTCCATGATCTTCTCATACATAAAGCAGGGAAGTAGAACCTAGGTAAAAATCACCATATGATTTTCCCAAGTGGCTTGGGAGACAAGGGGGATGTGATAAAGAATGGTTATAAAAGATTTACCATCACACCGTGAAGATAGTTTAAGTGGGGTTCCACAGGGGTCCATTCTAGGCCCAGTTACTGATAAAGTTTTCAGGAATGTCATCAATGCCTTGGACGACAGATTATATAAAGGCAAGTTCTTTGAGTAGATATGATATATTTTATTAGACCAATTGAGCAGTTGGAAAAAAGTTCTTAGCAAGCTTTCAGGCACAAGCACCCTTCTTCAGGCATAGGGAGTCTGCTGTTCTGAGACTCCAAGGGATGAGAGAAGGGTGACTGGGCCCAAAAGCTTGCTAAGACCTTTTCCCCCAACTACGCAGTTGATCTAATAAAAGACATCACATCTACCCAAAGAACCTTGCCTGCCTATATCTTTAGACCAACACAACTACAACCAAAAACCCAGGCATAGATAAAGTACACTTTTAATACATGTGGATGGCACCAATCTGGGATGGGTTGCAAGCACTTTAGAGAACAAGGTCAGAATGAAAAGTGATCCAAATGGTCCAAAATTAAACCAGATGAAATTCAGTAAGTGCAAATGTGGAGTACTTTAGGAAGGATGCAAGATGGGGACTAACCTGGAAAAAGGTCTGGGGACTGTGGAACACAAACTACATGAGTCAGTATACTACTGCAAAAAGGACAAGCCTTAGTCTGGGCTGCATTACTAGGAGTGACATATAATTAATAAACAACAGTGACATATAACTTGGGAGATAATTTTTTTCTTACTTGGCTGGGGTGAGGTCTCAACTTAAGTACTATGTCCAGTTTTTGACAATGCATGTTAAGATGTAACCAAACTAAAGGACAGCAACAAAAATAACAGATTTAAGAAAGTTTGTTTAGTCAAAAAAAAGGGATTATAAGTAGGATGCTTCTCTCATTCACTGGAGGTCAGGCTAAAAGATGATAGGTGGTGAAGCTTTTATTCCTCCTGCCCTGAAAAACTGAAGTTGCTGAAGTCTAGAACAGGAGGTAGTTCATTGAAGTTTATAAAAATAAGGGCCAATGCATTTAAACTTGACTAAGTTCAATAGGGAGCCAACTGTGTGGAGTCATGATGCCTTTTCAATAGCCTGCATAGCTAAGAATGTAGGCTTGCACTAATTGCCACTTCTCCATGACTCATACTTTTTAGCTAACATTTATTCTTTTTTATGTAGTCAAGTCTCTAGTTAAAGGTTTGCATAACTAAGGTCTAGCCATTATTAGCAAAGATAGGGCACCTTTATTCGACTGAATTTGGAGCCTAGAATTTTTTTTTCTCCCAACAGCATTCTTATATTGATACCTACCTGAGCTATTGTGCGCCCATGGTGGCTGCACATTTTTTTGCCTTCAAACATACCCCTACTAGTATAGCTCAAATCTTATTTAAATTCAGTTCAAATCCATTCCTCCCGCTTTACCATATATTGATAATAGCTAAACAAACATTAGGTTATGGCACCAGCTATATTTACTGTATATGATAAATTGGAGCTAAGTATTAACAATGTATTTTTGGCTTCAGAGACCATAAACTCTCGCAATTTCTATCAATGCTAAATGTAGTTATTATCAAGAACAAATGAAATGTTACACAGGTGAAGGCTCCAGATGCAGCAGCAGCATCTTCTGATTAAGTCCTGAACAAAAATTCAAACTATTCACTCCCTTGTCTCTTATCAAATCTTTTAGGCAGCATATAAAATTACAGGCTGCGTTACCTAACAGTCTACCTGCTACAGTCAGCTTTTTACCACAAGATGTCTACCAGTGTTACCACCTGCATTGGTAGTAGTAAGATAGTAACAAGAGGGGGTCCCCTATGTTAAAAAAGGCAATTTAAGTGCTATATTACCTTATACCTGATAAGGGCAGGTTATGATGGCACATGCGCTATACCGTTAATATCACTGGTCATAACAATCACAAATTTTAGGAAATAACAAAGCAAACAAGGCATTAGTTCCCTTATTATTTTCAGTATAGTTCATAGTCAGGTGAAGTCCTTCTACCAGAATCAAAGCTCTTTTAACAGCGCTAATTAAAAAGTGTGAATGCTATATAGATTTTTTTTTTTTGCTTCTGTGAAGGTAGTCATAATGTAAGCTAACACACTACACTATTTGGTGGTTCTTCTTCTCATGTTCTTACCATAAACTACATGCTTGTGCGTGATTCTGGAAAAGCAATGGCTCTTTCTGATACTACAGCGAGGTCCTTCTTCATACAGGTCTCACCAAGGAGTCAGCAAATAAACATGTGCTCTATAGTCTGCACTTTACTGAACTCGCATATATTCGTGTCACTAGAGAAGCCCCATTTGATCATGTTTGTTTCTGATCTTTCAGTTTGCATACACAGGTGATTCAAGCACCACTATACTGGCCAATCTATATCTGCCCCTCTTGGAACATCCTTCTGAGTTTCCAGGTCCATTTCAGAGCATCTGATTGCACATATTCTTTTCTTGCATAACCTCACTTACGCCCTCTAAGCCATTATGTCCAATAGTGCAACACTGGTTGCTCTTCGCGTTTTAAGCTATTTAGTAACTTCTGTGTGACCACAAAGTGAATGCTTGGGGTCTTCCATCTGCCATGATCTTTCTTTTTGGCTCACTACCTTTCTTCTGATATCAGGTGGTGCAATGCTAGCCAGTGAGTACACGTGATCCTTTGGTGTTGGCTTTAGTCAATCCTGTTATTTCACAACAGCTGTCATTTAGACCTGGGCAGTGTTCCCTGTAAGCTGTGTGGCATAAACGGTGACGCGGCATGAGTGTGCCTGCCTGGCCATGCACGCCACGCAGCTTAGATGGAACTCTGGATCTGGGTCTATTTTCTTGGCAAGAATAGATCCTTCCCATACTGGACATGCACACACTGCAGTGGAGCAACGCAAGGCAACAGCAGTTGTTCATAATGTAGCTGGGTTTGTGCCCCACTTCAAAGGTGATCAATGTTCCAACTACATTGTTGTGGGCACTGACTTTCTCTTTGGTGCTATGGTATACATGTATAGTTCAATCAATACGTAATATACATTCTAAACAAACAACTTTTCTTTTCAAAGCCAGCAATGCAAAATTCTTACACGTTTATATATTGGTGAGAAAATTTCTCCCTCTAAAAAAGATTTTTAATTTTAAAGCCTATCTTTCAATGTGCTCTTTGTTGGGTTGGGACCTACATGATAATAAGACAAATGATCAATTGTGGAATATCTCTTCAATTGTACACATTTTCTTTATTCAGAAGATTATCTTTTTTTACCATAAGTTTTAATAATATTTCTTCCTAAATATAGGGAAAAGAAAGAAAATGTAGAGCAAAAGAAGTCAAGGACATTTTATCAGACTGAACCCCTCCCCGTCACATCAAAGACCAGTTTTATGATTTACATTAACAGCATCCCAACAAACAGAACTACCATATACAATTATAGCTTTCTCATGTGCATTGATGCCCTTTACCTAACCCAGGAGGTCTATGGACTGACTAGGGGAGAGACATTGCTGGATCTGGTCCTGGCCAAAGGGGAGGACCTGGTGAGTGATCTGTAGATTGAGGGGAAGCTTGGTGACAGCGACCATGAATTGGTCACCTTCTCAGTTCACCAAAGAGCAGGCAAACCCCTCAGTAAAACAGAAGTCCTTAACTTTGAGAAGGCTGACTTCTGCAAAATGAGAGAATTGGTCAGTCAAGCAATTAGAGGCCATACCCCCCCCAGAAAAGGGAGTGGAGGAATGGTCATCGCTCAAAAACATAATTATTGAAGCACAGGGCAAAACTATACCATCTCGCAAGAAATGCAGTCAGCAGGCAAGGAAGCCCCCATGGCTGAATAAGGAACTGCTGGATCTCGTTAAGCTCAAAAGAGTAGCCTACACCAGCTGGAAAACAGGAAGCATTACCAAAGAGGATTACTCTGCACTCACCTGCACCTGTAGAGAGTGGTCAAGAAAAACCAAGGCACAAACTGAACTTAGGCTATCTATGGGAATCAAGGACAACAAAAAGTCCATCTTCAGAAATGTGGGAAGTCAGAAAAAGAACAAGGATAGCATCGGGCGCATGACAGATCCAACAGGGCAACTCATATCTGAAGCGCAAGAAAGGGTCAATCTCCTAAATGACTTTTTGGAATTGGTTTTTCACCCTCCCAGGAGGATCACACTGCCAGGAACGCCACAAACCAAACCAGGAGCGGGCGACGGGCCCAAGATCAATGTGGACCAGGTGAGGGAACACCTCGAGAAACTGGACACTCACAAGCCCGCAGGCCCAGACAGAATGCACCCGAGAGTTTTGAAAGAGCTGGCAGACACCATTGCATCCCCCTTGGCAGAGATATTTTGAAAAATAGTGGTGCTTGGGTGAGGTCCTGGATGACTGGAAAAGAACCACTGCGATTCCCATCTACAAGAAAGGGAAGGGGGATGATCCAGGGAACTATAGACCAATCAGTCTGATGTTCACCCCAGGAAAAATCCTGAAGAAAGTTGTCAAGGGACCCATTAATGCCAGACTAATGGAAGGCAAGCTTCTGAATGCCAGCCAACATGTCTTTATGACTGGCAGGTCTATGACCAGGTAACATGTGCCCTGGACAAGGGAGATAATGTGGACATCATATATCTGGACTTCAAGAAGGTCTTTGACCTAGTTCCCCATGATGTCCTCATGGTTAAGCTCGGGAACTGTGGCCTTGATCATCATACGGTCCGATGGCTAGGCAACCGGCTACAGGGTCAGACCCAAAGAGTACTAGTTGAAGTGAGCTATTCGACGTGGTGCAGGGTTACCAGCTGAGTCCCTCAGGGATCGGTACTTGGGCCAGTACTCTTTAATATCTTCATTAATGATCTGGATTTGGGAGTCAGATGGGAACTGGCCAGATTCACTGAGAATACCAAATTATGGGGGAGGGCGGTCACACTGCAGGACCGGCTGACTTGGACACCCTCTCAAGGTGGGCCAACCAAAACCTGATGGCCTTCAATGCAGAGAAGTGCAAGATGCTGCACCCTGGTAGAAAGAACCCCCAGCATATTTACAGGCTCAGCAGTGCTACTCTTGCTAGCACCATGACTGAAAGGGACTCGGAGGTCTTGACTGACCACAATATGAATATGAGCCACCAATGTGATGCTGTGGCTGGCAAAGCTAACCAAACTCTAGTGTGCATCCACCAATGATCTCAAGCAAAACCAGAGAAGCCACCCTCCCGCTTTACTCGGCCTTGGTGAGACCACAGCTGGAGTACTGCATTCAGAATTGGGCCCCACACATCAGGAAGGATGTGGAAAAGCTTGAAAGAGTCCAGAGGAGAGCCACTCATATGATCCAAGGCCTGGACGGAAGGCTGGACAAAGAAAGGCTGAGGGACTTGGGACTCTTCAGTCTGAAGAACAGAAGGCTCAGGGGGCACTTAGTAGCAGCCTACAATTACATTAGAAGGGTATATCAGGACCTAGGAGAACACCTGTTCACCAGATCTCCTCAAGAGATAACAAGGTCTAATGTCCATAAACTCCAGGAAGGTTGATTTAAACTAGATATAAGAAAAAAGTTCTTTATGGTGTGTGTGTACAGGGTCTGGAACAATCTCCCCTACAGAGGTGGTGTAAGCACCTATTCTGGACTCCTTCAAAAAACAGGTGGATATATTTCTCACTGGGGTCACTTGATCCCAGCTGACTTTCCGTCTATGGCTGGGGGGGGGGGGCCGCGGC
>NW_017728994.1:73397676-73419063 GCF_001723915.1 Gavialis gangeticus | reverse complement strand
AACAGGTGGATATATTTCTCACTGGGGTCACTTGATCCCAGCTGACTTTCCGTCTATGGCTGGGGGGCTGGACCCGAGGATCTCATGAGGTCCCTTCCAGCCCCTAATGTCTATGAAATCTAAGTCCATTGTAATTTTCA
Organism: Gavialis gangeticus; assembly: GCF_001723915.1. Classification (NCBI taxonomy): domain Eukaryota; kingdom Metazoa; phylum Chordata; order Crocodylia; family Gavialidae; genus Gavialis; species Gavialis gangeticus. The sequence goes on along the minus strand of NW_017728994.1, from coordinate 73,418,923 downwards.
ATAAATACTATATAGCTTACGCAAGTTTGCAGTTGTCCTGTTTCCATTCCAGAGTCGTTACCTCGTACTAATAAAAATGATAGCAATTCCCCATTTCTTGCAATTAACACCACTATATCCTTTTGTTGTCATTATGCAGCACACTTGGCCCCACTGCCTTATGAAAATGTATTTTTCTATTGCAGACTTCTAGGCTAGGGACAGAAATTACACATGCATTGGTATAAGTGATCAGAAAGTGGTTCAAAGCAGTAAAACAACAGAAGTTCAGTGCACATAAACCACTTTCAAAATGGCTGAAACTGGTTTGAGATGAACCTGGATGGATATAGTATCAGATTTAACTGATTTAGGTTAAATCAATTTCTTGAACTTCTGTTCCCCTCCAGATGAAAGTTACCTCACAGTCCCCCAGCATCCCAGGATGCTTTGCACCTCTCCCCCAAACCCCTCCTCACAGGGTGTGTGGACTAGCCTTTATCCAATCTGTCTGCTCCAGCCTAGCAGGGAGGTGTACTTTAGTGCCCCTTTCCCATCCCCCAGCTTCTGGCCTGGGTCACTGCAGACAAGTGGCTGCATTTACAGAATCAAAAGTGAATGTCTGTTCACTTGCTTATCAGTTCAATCTATGCAGTTTATAGACTAACCTGCAAAGATTGACTCAATTCAACCTTGGGCTTTTCAGCTGTAAGGACTTAGCTCTATGACACCTATTACAAAAACATCTTGACACTTCCCACATAAATTAAGTTTGTAAGGTAAGACCCTGCCTCTCCACCTCCACCAGACTGAGCGTCTTGTGCTCGTCTCCCTTCACTGAGAAGAAAGAGACTATACTTGGTGCATATACAACCGCATTTTACAGATGTTGAGAAAACAGTTTGAGTAATATTGTTCTGTGCTTAATATAAACAAACATATTCTGTGGTAGTTCTCACTTAGTAGTATCCAATTGCTAGTTCTGGGTATGTGGGGAAGATATGGGCATACTTATGCAGTCAAGTGACAAGCTCAGAGTTCCCAGAGAAGACTGGAAGAATTCAACAGCATGTGGAACTAGTAGATTACTAACAATTACACTAGTTCTTTGCTTAAGTTTTATGCATCTTACTTGCATTTCATTACTCTTTATCTCTCATGTGCTCTTCCTTCATGCTGGCCCTCTGGCTATCATCAGTTCTTTAGCAAACACATAAACATACCTCCTTCACCCAGCAGGACATCATCAGGAAGCTCAGCACTATATCATGCAAGGTAAAGCCAGGCACCTTCTGTGTAGTTCCTTGGCTTTCTTGCACCCAGTGGAAATAATGTTTCTAGTATGTTCTTGATATCATATGATCAGTACAGAGGCATGATAGGTAAAGGTGTTCTGTTCTGTCCTCTCCCTACCAAAGATGATAGTGTCAGTGGGGATGGGAGGGGCCTTGAAATTTCATAAATAAACAATGACTCCCCAAGGTGATAAATATTCAAGATCTCTCCCCCCCAGAAACCCAACTCTCCACTTCAGAAAATATGAAATGCCAGCAGCCCTGATAACTTCATGGACTAAATTCTGGACTCCTGCTGCCTACAAAGGAGAAAGTAGTAAATAGTAATGCACCCACACTGTCCAGACCAAGAAACATACAAGTTAATGGAAAAAACCTTCTCCATATTCAAAAACCATGAAACACCCACATAACTCATAGGGATACAGCAGTCTTTGACATCCCAGTAATGACAAGTACAGATACATCAGACAGAATCCGTATACATGATAAATGAAAATACTCATTAACAATAACAAAAAGACAACCACATCACAAGCTGGGAGAGAGATTCCAAAGAGAAGAAATCTTGTTTGACTTAAGCAGTAGTTACATTTCTGGGATGTTACTACATTTCAAATTCTTACAGAAAAAACAGCTTATAGTTGCTGTTCTCCAATGTTTTGTTCAATTTCTCCTTAGAACTATTGTGCATTAAATATATGATAGGATGGATCATGAATCTACTTTTACAGCATTTCAATTCAGTTAGACAAAACAACTGAAAATGCAGTCCTACATTTACAATACATGCTTTAAAATAAAGTCACTGCTAAGACTTTTTTTTTAACCCATATTCCTCAGCCCATATGTGACAGGCTAGCTTCATTTGAAACTCTGGAAAGGTCAGCATAGCTTGCACTAGCATTCCAAGGCAAGTGGTAATAAGATGCATGATACGTCTGCATGCCCTTTATCTTCATGTTCTTGTCATAACTGTGTAAGTTAAAACGGACATTCCCAATAAATTGCTGGGGTAAACAGGGAGTCAGTGGGTCATGGTTAGGTTTATGCTGCGTCTTATTGGAAACAGGTTTCAAAAGCATAACATGGCATTCTCAAGGTGTACATCTTTAAACAGATACCATAATTTGCCATATGCTGTTGAAGAAAAACATTAACATCAGCAGAATGTGGGGTTACTATCATATCATGCCGTCACATTTGAAAGTTATACTAGCAAATAAGGAAAACAGAGATCTGTTTGCTGATCCATATTTAAATTTATTTACTTGGGTACTAGGGGTCTTACCTGTACATAAGGACTTTTTAAGATGCGGCTTCTGGTGGCATCCTAAGGGCTCCTATGTAACTTCTTTATAGTGCATGTGATGCAAATCTCTATTTTTTCTATTGGTGCATGAATACTTGAACCTTTAAAGTGATACCATGTAGTGAGTACATAAAATATTTGGATGCCCAATACCATGTGATTGTTTGCTTACCAACCTCAAAAAAACAGTGTTACAGTATAGTGCTGCTGCCAAGTACCACTATAGGAAGTAGACATTGTAGACTGGATTGTGCTCTTTGTAGTCTCAGAACAACAGGAAAGGCATAGACTGGAGGGCTATACTGCAGATTGAGCAACCTTAAATTCCTACTGGGGGCTCTGCAGACTGAGTGCTGCATCACCCTTCAAGAACTTTGTCAGCTACCTAGCTATAGGACAGAGGGAAAAATTATGATCAAAACTTCTTAGCAAGTTTTGCGTCAAGACAGAGTGGCAACTGAACTTTCAAAAAACCCCAGCAACTGATCCCTGAATACAGACATACAACAAGAAGAAAAATTCTCATACCATCCTGCTCTGTGAGGCACCTGTATAAAAGGTAGACAGAATCTAAAATCAGGCCCTTTCTTAGCAGAGATTGCATTCTAAATTGATAGCTAAAGAGTTCTTGTAATTAAATTAATCCAGGTGATTTAGGGGAAAAATATTCACAGGAAAAACATTCGATTCTAGATCTGAAAGTAAGTAAAGCTAGTTTAGATGTGTGGGAGTAATATTTGTAAGAGCCTATTTAGATTAAAAAGGCACATAAACCCACCACGCTAGGCCTCCTTCTGCATGACTCTTCTGCATAATAGAATAATTCAGAGGAACACATTACACTTCATGATAGCACTTTATTTAGTAATTGATATCTAGTGGCCTCTGCTGCTTCTCCATTAACAAAATACATCATGGTATTGATCATATCATGTTACCTCTGGAAAAGCTTCTCTAGTGTATCTGTGAAAAGCTTCACTCAACCCCCTTTTTTTAACCTGCCATGAAATATTTTTACTTCACACCTACATGTCCATACCTACATTTCATATTTAATATCACATACTCTAGTAAATCCATACTGTGAACATAAGGTCTTTTCAAAATATATCTACTGAGGGAAGGTGATACTAAATAGTAAAATGAATTAATCTTTATAGGCCTCAAAGTCTTAATAGGACAAAAATACATTGCATTATGAGCAGTCTTGAAATGCAACCAGAGAGAAAGAGAGCATGGCTTAGGATGTGGTATTCAGCTATATTTCATTTGAGAGGAAGGGTTAATATCTTTCCTCACATCTAGCCATGAAGTACACCAAAGAGTTCCTCACGGCATGAGATGTGGAGACATTTCACTTGATGTTGCTCAAATGCAACTTTTAAATTGCTCTTCAGAGGAATCTCTAGGCAGACATGCTGACCTTCTACAGGGAGATCAAAGAGATGTGGAGTAATATTGGTCAGGTCCTTTCATCTGGACTGACAAAACAGGTGCCAGCATACCTGTAGCTCATAAGGGGGGCAAGATGTTAAAAGAATTATATATTAACTAGCACAGCAGCCATACAGCATGCAAAAGGTGTATTAAAAGAAAGCTAACAGACGTTCATAGGGATACATCAGAATTAAAGTTCTATACAAGTAGCTGATTAAAAACATGGCAGGACTTGAACCAAAGATATATTACCTTACATCTAACTGCTTATAAATCTAAGAGGGGGGGACTTCTTTATTTATACATATATAAGTATTATAGTTTGGTTTTCACTAGTTTGGTTTGGTTTTCACTAGGGAAACATCAACTTTATTTAATTCTACGTTAAATAATTTTTACAGAAAACTTTCATTCTTGTGTTATATCTCTCGCTTCATTATGTGTTTGTAAAATGTTATGATTCTGATTTGGCACCAACTTTCTTGTTCTACACAGGCATAAGTGGCTATTATACAAGGTGCAAGATAATGAATTGTCCTAGTTATCCCTTGTGGAAAGTAAAGTGATTAGAGAATTAACTAGCATCAGATTCAGCTTAGTCAGCTGTCATTCCAGTTTCCTCCCACATCACTACCAATACCTTGCTTTCCTTTGCAATTCAAAATTCCAAACCCCTCAAAAGCAGACTACCAGCTGTACCAAACTGTGATGCAATATGGAAGAAGAGGCAGCAGAATTTGATCTTAATATAACCCCATTCACTTATGATCTAACTCACGGTTTAAATTTACTCTAAAACTAATTCTCACTTAATGATTAGATGTGTATTGTAATGTGCTTTACTTTTTAAAGAATGTAAAATAAGTATTTTAACAGGAAGTAACTCCAAGATTTTATTGCATCTCTATGAAATGGTTTACTTAAAAAAATTCTGCTAATTTGGGATTTCTGGTTCTGCTAGCATTCCCTATTTTATCTATATTGAATCTCTCAAAGCCGTAGATTTTTTTTTTTAATGAAAGAAACTATTTTAGGGTGATCAATTTACACATTACAATTTGTGCACAGGAAAATCCTTTTGTTTCCACCTGGTCAGCAAATGTGCCACACTGGGCACCGTGAGATGCTATGTTGCTGTAGCTCATTGCTATGATGCAGCATTGAAGAGTATGAACTGGGATGCCAATGCTATTGCACAGTAGCATGGGGAAAAAACCCATGCAGTGTTGGGACTGCACAGTAACAACTGCGCAATCCAGCACACATGCAGACATGCCCTATGAACATCAAATAAACCCATCTTTAATCCTGTTGCTCCTTTCTATTCTCTAACATCAGTTGAAGTCAAAATAGAAAAGAAAATATGAAAACTATGACTTTTTAAAAGACAACAAATGCATCTTGTGCATCCTGTTATCACAAATAAAAAGATAAATGTACTGTGCTGGCTGGTTTTTATAGCTTAGTATGTTATACTGTCACAGTTGTGAGATTCAGCCATGTTCTAGGTTGCTGGAAGCTGCTTCAACATGAAAGAGATGCATTTGAATCTCTACAGGGGGAGAGAAGGCCATGACAATCTAACCAAACTTCCTGTCATAAAATCCAGTATTTGAAAGGTTGTATGAGAAATACCCCTTTCATTCCAACCAAAGCTCTTCTGTAGGGTTTTACAAAGAATTTATGAGTACACACAAATATTCCATACAGGTTTTTCAAAACATACCATGTTATAACAACGTGACTAAAGAAAGACTCCATAAATAATTTATGTGCATCCTGCTGTATTTCAGAAGTAAGGTCAAGCCTAAATAAAGTTTAAGTATATGAACACAATTTACATTACAGCTTAGTCATTAAGTCTACCAAGTTACAGCCTAACTGGCACCAAAATAAAATAAAAAAAAATTAAATAAAAAATCAAAATGTGGATAAAACAGTCATAATAAAACCACATCCGGTTAATAACTTTGAAAACTAATGCTAACTCCTAGCACAATGGAAAAGTCTTCATAAACACAATAAAGCAGTAATGTAATTTACTTTTAGCTCCTTTTCAAAACATTACTTTCGGCCCACAATCACATTCAGATTACAAATTTCTTTTTGTAGTTTTCCTCTAGCTGTGGGAATAAAATAAACCACTTAGATGACAGTAAAGTGTCTGTAAAATATATAACAGCAATAACTCCTGGTGGAAATGTGGCAGATATTTATACAAGAGCTAAAGTATGAAGCATTGTAAAAAAGGCTAACATGAAGGGTGTTTATTTTTAGAGGCCTCTTCTGGATGAAATCATATGGTTGTGAGGAAGCCTTTTGTAAGAACCCTTGTTTCACAGGTTTATTCTTATATTCAGTGTGAGGTGTCAAGTGCTAAGTGCTAGGTGAAGACTTAACAGCCCCAAGCCATAAGCATAAAAGGTCACTTTTACAATTTGTTTTGAGAACATTGCTTTAGCTAATTATTTGTGAGAGAAAGATTTGTACTTCTGCTGGAGTAGCATGAGAAATCCAAAAAACAGGCTTAATCTTGTACAACTTCAACCAGGGTATTTAATTGGGCCTTCTTAAGCCATTATATTAAGGAAATTACATACCCTGGCCTAAAGGTAGAACGATTCATTCTTTGTTAGTTTGTGCTGCTTTAACTCACCATCTCAACTATGTTTTGGCTTTCATTATTTTATTTTTTATTTTTGTTTTGTAGAGAAGGCCCTGAATATCTGTTAAAAATTTGACTTGAACTATGTGTTCCTTGATAGAGCATCAAAATACTTCACTAAAAAGTGGAAAGTTATTGAAAAACATTTCTTGTTAGAGAAATGTGAAGGTTTTATATTTGTTAAGGTGAAAGGAAAGAATGCACTTTCCTAAGTCAAAACTCCAAATCTTAAAATGGTTCTACCTTTTACACACTAACATACATCTCCATTTCTCAAAAAAGGATAAAGTTCCCTGGCAGTGAAAGTTCTGCGATAACGATTGCAGTCACGAAAAACCCCTTAAATTCTCTATCTCTGCTTGATTATTATTGGAAGATTTTCCTTTTGGGCTAATATTTTCAATGTTTGATCTCAACTTTGGTATTTTTCCTTGCAGAGAAGTGTATAAAAATACATAAAAATAACCATTCAGCCAATTCTAAATGACAGTATTTTAAATAATTTTTATCCTCATGTTCAATATTTGTTATGCTTGAGCAACCTAAAAAAGCTGAACAGCATATTTGAAATGATGAAAACCTTGTCTTTTTGACTTATAGGAACTCACCTAATAAGAATGGTTGTGCTGTGCAACTCTACTGGCATCTAGAGTTTTACATCTTCCTTTATGTTTACGTAATGAGTGGGAGGGAATAGAAAGGGCAAGGGTCAGTCTGGATTTCTCCTGAACCCAAGACATGGGTGGCAAGGAGGTGGCAGGAATTGTTATTTCTTCATCTGTATTGCTCGGGGTACAATATCAAGTAAATTTTAGTCTAGTGACCTAAATGAAAGAAGAATTACTTTTTGCAGGAGGAAATGCATATCTTACTTTAAAAGCTGACAATGAATTGACAAATTCAAACCACAGTATGACTGTCCAGGTGTTCTTTGAGCATGTTGAAACAACATTTAATGAAGCAATAATAGGACTGAAGGATAGGATAGGAGTCCTGGGAATAACATTAAATTGCACCCTCCACTGCCTTGTGGACATTTCTTGGTTGAAGAAAGGCTAAGAGACCTCACTCTGACAGAAAAGGTGCTCATGATGAAGTGACATGTAGTTAGCTTTATTCAGGTTGCTCTCTGGCAGAAGCTACAACCTCTGTGGGTGTGTCTAGATGAGATGCAGTAACTCATCACTACTGTGCAGTAAGCATCAACAGGCAACTGTGCTGGGAGTGGTACTGCACGGTAACTGGTGGTAACTTGCTTATTCAAGTACTAAATGACTGCACACTAGCAACTGTGCAGCAGGCATCTCGCGTAGAAACACCGTGTCACTGAATGTCTAGACTCAATCTGACCTTTGGATTTTGGCTCAGTGGTCTAAAGGGGGGACAACAGGTCTATGGCAGCCTCCACCCCTCCAAAACTCTGCCTAGGCGTATGTACTGGAGGTCTTGGCAAGATGGTTGCAGAGTTCCAAGAGAGGCATAAGGGCGCCGTGTTTAGGGATGGCACGCTTGCCTCACATAAGGGTGACCCTAGAAGAGGTGGGTCAAACAAGCCTTGCTTCACTACTTACATCCTGACTCAACTGATTTTATAACATAATTGCTTGCTGGAAAATATAGACTTCGACCTCTGGATATGACTTTGATCTGGATTCAGATCTGAGGAAAATGGCTGTGTTGAATAATGAGCTTGCATGTTTCAGAATTGATATTGCAGCTCTTTTGGAAACGTGGTTCTCAGATACAGGCTTCATAAAGGAAAAGGACTACACCATTTATTGGCATGGCAAACCTGAAGGAGCAAGGAGAGAGTATGGTATAGGTTTTGCCATCAGAAATTAACTTATATCATCACGTGAAGCTTCGACTGCAATGTCCATATGTACCATGACACCTCAAGTTAGACTACAGAAGGGATTCATCAACCTTGCCAGCATCTATGCTCCAACTCTGCAGGCTAGTGATGAGGAAAAGGACAGCTTCGATCAACAGCTGGAAGAAAGTGATCCTTTCAGAGTAGAGATTGCAACACAGACCACTTCCCTGTCTGCTGCAAAGTGAAATTTCAAGCTAAGAAGATCCACCACAATAAACCTGCCAGACAACCTCATAATGACTTGTGCCAAATCAATTATCCTGTCAAATATGGCTTTTCAATGAAGTAGTAGTGAAGTCAGCTGGAATGAATGAAAGTACATGACATGCATGGGACAAGCATGTACAATGCAGCAATCAAGAGTTTTGGAAAGAGTACTGAGAAAAATGTCAAACTAGTTTGTAGACCATTCAGAGGTACTGCTGCCACTCACTGAGAGAAAACACACTGCCCTAATCACTTACAAGTCTGCTCCTACTACAGATTCACTCAACAATCTAAGGGAAGCTCATAACCAGCTTCCAAGAGGTGTGCTCAAGAATTTTGGCTGGGTTTTTGTGACACCATTCAACAAGAGGCTGATGCAAGTGACAATAGTTATCTGACGGTATTAGAAAGGCCATTGGGCCAACGAAGTACCCCAAGACAGCTCTGTTGAAAGACCTGGATGGTAATATCATGACTGATAAGGGGAAGCAACTGAAGAGGCAGTTTGAGCACTATGGAACGATATACTCAAGGGAGTATGTAGTAGACTAACGTGCTAGACGAATTGCCTGGTTTTGAACATATGACTTTGCTGGATGCCAAACCTACATTAAAGGAACTTGAACAATGCATCAAAAAGATTCCCAATAACAAAGCTTCAGGATCTGACTGTTTACCAATTATATACCACTGGTAACCTATTTGATCAAGTTCCTTGTCAAATGCTATTCATATGGTGCAGCACAGTGGTGCATTGTAGACGATTTTTTCTTATGAACTGAGCATAGAAAATGTATTAATTTGGATACCCAAAAAGTTACATAAATTTTAAGTTAGGCCAATGTAAATCAAATGCCCTGATGACTAAAGCTCTGGATGTTCACATTACTATGCATGTTATGGGGAATGTTTCCTTTTAGCAATATCCATTCATTACATCTTTTCACTATGTTAAAAGTTCTTCCCACAGAATTTAACTAATTGTTTAATTCCTTAATGCAAGAAATCAAGATTTCGGTAAACAAGATGCATTTCTAAAGCTAAAAAAAAAAGACAGAATATTTTGAAAGACAATAGATTATTGAATACTACATTGCAAGTCTCCTTTAAAGCTAACGGCTTGATTTTCAAGGCCGAGTAACTGCAACTAACATCAGTTTCAAAGTGTGCTTGGTAAGTACATTGCATCTCTGGAAGTCAAGTCAAAATATTTTTAATTATATGAAATCTTATCAGTCTGTGAAGTTGGGCACGTAACAGAATCATCATATCACTAACAGTTCTTTACAAAATGATACCTCTCTGATGATCTTACTTGCTTTAAATGATGTTTACACATCTCTGTCCTGTTCTTATCAACTTTGTAACAGCTCAGAATGAGCCAAATCCAATATACATCCACGCAAAGTCAAGTCCAAGTATATTAGCTTAACACAGGTACGTCATACAAGTGATGGGAAAAGAAGCAATACCCGAATTATGGAATGGTAGCTGAGATCTTTCCACCACACCTAAAAACTTCTTTTGTTATGGTAAAGGACCATTACTCTCCCCCACCTATTATCAGATACTCCCATTATAGTTACATACACTCAACAGTATTTGATGGGAAGTTGCACTGAATATTTTAAAATTTTTTTAAAGGAAAAAAACCCAAGAATTATTATAGGAAATTTTACTGAAATAAAAATAAACTAGCTGCAAGTGCAGATAACTGAATACTCAACATGATTACTACTTTGGAACTATGTAGCTAACTTCTTGGTTCAGTGTTATAAATGGGGAAAAAAAATAAACAAATCACCATGTCAACCTGAAAAGAAAAAGTCAGTTTTTCTCAATTAAATAAATAAAATAAACCATGAAAAAAAAAATCAGGTAAAATACATTATTTGCAATAACTACCTTACTTAAAAAACCTAAAATTGTTTTTAACTTTACAATACTAACTTCTATTCCTGCACATTCAGATACAAAGTAGCCTCACTAAAACCTCTGCAAGTCTAAAGGTTTTGTCTTAAGCAGTCTATTGATGCAAAAGAAGCAACCCAGTAAAAAAGGACATTTAAGTTAGCTAAATCACCACCAGATTCCAAATAGATTGTGAAAGCATTGAGTAGAGAAGCTGTTGCTTCGTAACCAAAAAAGGATGAAAACCAAACATTTTATGAACTAGAAAAAAAATGACAAGCAACATGAGTAATTTTAAATGTAAAAGTGGGAACATAAAAATAACTGAAACGAAATGAAAACTATACTAAAGATATGGGTATCCCTTTATAATTGTAACAGTAAGAAATGAAATCTGCAATGATTTAAAGTAGATAACGGTATGCTCAGAGAGATATGGGGAAGTTGCCATTCTTAATTTAAACAGTAGAATGCCACTTTTTAAAAGTGGTACGTGCATGTTCTTTTTTTCCTGCAACATATCGATCACATTTTTGAAACACTGGTGGGGGAAGGGCCATGACTCAAGGGGGTACATTTTCAGCACTATATACTGCAGATTTGAGGCTCAATTCCAGTTAACAGTAATTGGAGTTGTAGATACAATCTGAATAGCACTGGCTAAAAAATGTACCCTGAGGAGTCGTAAGTCTAGCTGCCAAATGTAAATAGTGAGGGAGCAGCTTGAGCCCCTGTAGACTTTACACCTACAGAATGTTCTACCACAAGGTCTCCATTGCCAAAAACACCATTAGGCTTTCAAGCATTAGGACAGCTACTCGTGCTTTTATCTCTATACTATTGTAAATGACTAGATCTATTATTTTATCGTAAATGAATGGATCTGCTAGTAAGAAACAATACAGAATTCATCAACTACAACTACGAGTCAAAGCAACCTAACTACCATATGTGGTTCAATGTATACTTTGATTTACTGAAACCATTTTCAACTTTTTGCATACGTTTTAATGTTGTTTTACTATATATAAAAGCACCAGTCCTTAGAATCGTACATGTGCTTGCACAAACTGTGTAAACTATCAGCATCTCTCTGCATAAGCAAACTATTGCAACTCCCTAGAGGTATTTACCTAACCGCTTACTATGACTTCCAAATTCTTATCCTGAATTATATTTTATATACCATACAAAGATACTGTTATGTTACTCTTTTTATTCCAGGTGCCAAAAAGGACAAGCTTGTTGCCAACTGTTTGCTTTCACTATTTCTTTTGTAAGACAAGCAATCTAAAAAAAGATTGTATACTAATAAATAAGGGACTGTTGGCTTAGCTGAGAAGTATGGTACCTACATATAGATTTTTTTTTGGTATATGTTGCTATAATTTTTTTATTTTTAATCAGTAATGTTCTCTGAATGCTCGCTTACTGCAGATGACAGCAACAAACAGGAGACCCATTTCAAGTATCTAACCAATGACATTCATGGATATGCTCCTTGAATTCAGCATTCTGGAACAGGGAATACAAATATCTTCAAGTTCTTCTACACAGTCCTTGTGGAAATCTCTATCCCAATACAGCTTTTAAAGAGGATCAACATAGCTCTGCAGAGACAACACGCTAATGTTCAAAACAGTTACAAAATAGTAGTCTTTATGCTTCATATGCTTTATGCCTCTGCACGGGCCTACTTATTATGGCATCCTTTCTTCTGTAAGAGATGGTGAAAATTGTAGCCTATGGTGTAGATTGTTTGCACTGTCTAATGTGACTGAAAACTGAGATTTGCATGATCTGTGGCAGTGGTTGTAAATATGTGCATCACGGTTGGGTGGTTTGGAAACTGCTTGCTTCCTACAGATTCTTTGCTCTTCAAGCTCTTTTTGCCAATTCCTGTCATGCCCTGGTGGAGATGATGATGCCACTTGTTCCAATCACTTGTCAAGGTTTCCCATGGGCCAGGATCAATTCTAAATGTCTTCATATCTCACTTACATGTGTATTTATGGTAAAGCTTGGGGTGTCCTGTTGTTCGTGTTCCCTCCAATAACTCCCTGTATAGCATATCCTTGGGTATACGTCTTCCAATCTATTAAGATGGTCTAGCCAGCACAGTAGTCTCTGTCTGAATAGGACTGTCACACTTGGAAAACTGGTTCTTTGTAGAAGCTCTGCATTGGTAACTTTATCTTACCATTTGATGTTAAGTGTGCAGCGTAAACAGTGCAGATGGAAGCTGTTTAACCTTTTTTCTTGATGTGCACAAATTGTCCATGTTTCCCTACCATATATGAGGGTACTGAGTATGTAAGCTTTGTACAATACCATTTTGGTCTTGATGGTAAACTTTGAGTTGTCCCATGCTCTTTTGTTTAGTCTGCTGAAGGTGTTGGCAGACTTTCTGATGCAAACATTAAGTTCTTCATCCAGTGAGAGGCTGGTGGTCACTGCAGAACCTAGGTAGCTGAACTTTTGGACTACTTTTACCTGGTTCTAATTAAGGGTGATTGATGGATCTTTTGTGTTCGGGGCGCGCGAGCCAGGCAGTGGCTATAGCCCCGAGGTTCTGATCCCCTGATGTTAGTTTAGCGAGAGGGAGAGGTAGACTCGTAATGATTCCAAGGTACTTTCTTTTATTTGGTTTCTTACTTACGCCCCACGGTGGAGATGTGGTTGCGCAGGCAGTTACACTTAGTTCAGTCCCGAATAACGACAAATAAAGTTTCTCACTTGTGCACCACCAGTGTGAATGTGGCTGCATGGGCAGATTCTGTCCCGGTTCAGGTGAGAGACGAAGGGAAAAAAAAAACAACAACACGCTGGATCTATGTTTGGGTGGGGGGATAATCGATAATCGAGCATCTGTCTCGTTCCAATGGAACGGATGCGAGGTAAACTGATGACTCTTGGGTCAGGTGAGAGCGAAAACAATAAACCGCTGGACTTCCCGAGAACCAAAAGAACCGATCAGCAAATAGTTTCTCCGGAGACAGGAGAAGCTGTGGGAAGCTGGCCAGGTCTACCCACCGAGCAGTGGAAGCTCCGGCTTCTCTCAGCTAGCTGAGCGAGCGATGGATGCTGCGCGCTGCTCTGCTGTCCTCTCTGCTCTGCTGGGTGGAAAATTCCGCCCCAGTCTTTATAGGCCAGATGATAAGCCTTATTTCAAGCCCCCCCAATTGGTTGCAGGATTTTTCACAGGGGACGGGGCTTCCCCAGCACATGGCCAGGGGCCATGCAGACGGGGTCTCCCAGCACATGGCCAGGAGCCATGCAGCAATTCAATTAGGGGCTTTCCGGATTGCATGGAGAGTGCTGACGGCACCTGTTGCTGGGCAAAACTGGCAGAACCCAGCCAGAGCGTGACACTTTTGGAACTCTCCAATCCAGTATAACTGTTTTATTTATTCTGATAGTGCGAGCAAATGCCTGACAAGCTCCTGAAAGGCAATCCATGAGTTCTTATAGTAGGTCTTCATAGTGGGCTATACAGGCAGCATCATCAGTGAATAGAAGCTCCCTGATGAGCACTTTTCTAACTTCAGTCTTTGCCTTGAGTTGTGACAGGTTGAAGAGTTTACCATCTAATCTTATCTATACACTCCACCTTCCATGTTCTTAAGCACGCAGTTTAGGAATAATGAGATTCCAAACAGTGTAGGGGCAAGAACACATCCTTGCTTCACTCTGCTTTTTATCTCAAAGCTGTCCAAAGTGGACCCAACAAACTGGACACTTGCTTTCATTTTGTTGTGGAAGGAATGTATAAGACTTAATAGGATTGGGGGGCATCCTGTCTTTTCTAGTACTGCAAATAGGCCTGCTCTGCTGCTGGTGTCAAATGCTTTGCATGGGCCTACTACAAGAGACTATATAACTGTGAGGATTCACAAAAGGCGTACTTGATAATTGACACAAAATATGGATCACATTGGATTTTCGACTTCCCCTGGATCAGGATAGCTTAAGCTCGAAATGGAACTAAGTATCCTGATGTTACAGGAGATAACCTAGAAACCCCTCATAAAGTATGCATAAATCTCAAAACAGGCCCCTGAAGGAGAAACAGAAGGTTGCATTAAGAAAAAGGACAATTCTGCCACAGATAAATGGGACAGGAGACAACCCCCCTTAGATCTAAAAAGCCCCAATATCTTCTGATCCTCTACAGTACCAGAAGGAAAGATTTGCCCATGCCTTTTGTTCTTAGCAGCAGCCGCAAACTCTTTAAGGTTGTACATAATCATGGTAGCAGTGGTCTAGGAATACGAGTTGTTGAACCAGATGGCTTCATTTACAGTATTTCTTCACAGTTCTGGAGACCTTAGAAGGAAATCATCTGTACCATGACTCGATCCTAAAAGAGTGCCCAGGAATTCTAACTTTAGAGCTAGAATTTGGAAGCAAAAAAGGATGCTCAACTCCCCCTAACCCTCACTGCCACACATTTGCATTTTCACAGACCTGTATTTTGCATATTGCCTTTTATTCTACCCAGGAGAGCGTATAAAACACCAACAGACTCCCTCCATGCCTGAAGAAGGGTGTTTGTGCCCAAAAGCTTACAAAGAACAATTGTTCCAAGTATTTAGTTGGCATAGAAAAAGATATCACTACCCAAAGAACCTCCAAAATGAATACTTTTTCAAAAAGGACTCTTAATTACTGATCTGTAACAATCATTAAAGCAGCAAGGAGAACATTATTCTTAAGCTCACCTCAGCTTGCCACAAATGGATTTTAATGAATTAAAAAATTACCATATTTACTTGATTATAAGATGAGCTGATTATAAGATGACCCCCCCCAATCATTAGATTCTATATATATATATATGGAAAATCTAGAAATTTGCTATTATTTCCCAGGTATAAGATCTAATTATTAGAAATCTGATTTAAATTCATCTGCTTCCTACTGCTACAGCAGAAAAAATAAATTTGGGAGGTCAGGCAGCCCCCTTCCCCTTGTCCTCTATTTCCCACCCAAGTGCTTTCCCCTGCAACCCCTTCTATCCCCCCCCAGCTCCCTTACTGTTTGACTCAGCGTTCCCAAAGCACATGGAAGTGCGGTGCAAATTTGAAAATACTGACCTTCAAATTAAACACAGCTGTAGTAATTTGCATATAGTACCAACTGAGTTCATTCATCCAGAATTACCGCATGTTACCTTTTTTGAAACTGCTGCAAGTTTTAGCACAGGTGCTCTACTAACACACTTTTGAGCAGAACTTTGGTACCTACTCATATATAGTACAAATTATGCATGATATTCAAAGCCAAAAGGTTCGTGATTTACCATACAGTTCATTGGGCTGGGGCCCATCACAGTCAACAGCATTTCAAGCCACAGCTCAGCACTACTTAGTATGTGTATGTACTCCAGATATCCTACCCCAAAGGATCCATGTGCTAATTAGCACCCCCATGACTGGAACCAGGTATTCTCATTATAAGTCTTGATGTGCTGCAAAAATGTATATGAACATGAGGCACAGGGCAACCTGGTCCTGCTTCAACTCATGGAGGTCAGGGCCCCACTAATCATATACAATCATTTATAACAGGCTGACAGGATTCTGGGTGAGCTGTTTGGGTCCCTGTTTGGTGATGTTTGCCAGACCTTTAAGGCTGGTGAAGAAAGAGGAATCACTGAAAATTGGAAAGAAAGGCACAGTTGAGTTGTGAAATTGAAGAGGTAGTTGAAATGTATTAAATGCAGTGGCTCCCCACGACTTGAAAAAAGCTGGTGTAGAAGGGCACTGAGCTTAATGGGCACTACCATATATCTTTTCCAGATAGGTACTACTAATTTATCCTTGTGGTATCTTACTAGCAGCATCGAAACCCTGATCAATTCCTTAAAGGCACAGAAAGGGATTGATAGAGCATCAGGGTGTAAGGAGTTTAGGAGGGAGACCCGGAAGTCAAAACAATGGCTGTGGTGGTGAGCAAGCATGAGGGGAAAAATGCTGAAGAGCAGAAATGAATATCGGGAGAAAGATGGAGAGTGGATGAAGGTGGAGAAGAAAGGAAGAAAAAAGTTGACAGTGAGAGCAATGGTGGAAGAAGCAATGAAAGTGACCATGCAAAAGGAAATAAAGAGCGGATAAAAGTGGAAGACAGAGCAGGAGCAACAAGAGAAGGTATGTTGGGCAAGAAGCGGAAGGCAGGAGCACAATGGCAGGCTGGCCCACAGGACTGACACAGCAGGAAAACATGGAAGAGGCACTGACAGAAGCTAGAGAGGAGCGGAGGCAACATATAAAGACACGCATTTAAGTGAATAAAGTAAATATTCAGCAAGAAGCTAATCTTTAGAAAATGAAACAATTCTATACCGAACAAACCTCCTCCAACAACCTCAATGTTGCACAGGAAGAACTTACACCAGGGGTGGAGGAGGCACAGGAAAAGGTATGGTGTAGACTTTTGCAGATTTACTCAAATATTGGATACCAAGACACCAGCCTGCACTCAGTGCTGTGAAATAGATTATGTAGTCACATGATAGGCCACGAGACTGTTCTAGTGGGTCACTGAAGAAAGGAGGTAATGAAGGAGAATCTTCTGATACTGACAAGCCTTTGTTCTATGCCATGAAACATATGTAAAATTAACTATTTTTATAATAACTGATATCTGCATAGCTCTCCTTAAGTCAACAGAATGAAGATTTTTATCTATGTCATTACTAGGATTAGGACAAAAAGAAGATATTGTTAGCTCCTGAATTAGACATAAATCTGAATAATCTTTTAGGAAAAATTCCAGCTGCTTTTATCAGCAGGAAATAAGAACACTCCAAAAATGGATAAAAGCCAGAAAGAAATTAGGCATGCAAAACCATACCGATATTACAAATGGAATAGGAGTTTATTATAATAGACTTAATAACAGAGTGGGGCCAGTTTACTCCCAGTTTGTGCCAGGCTCTGACAAAAGCAGAGTCCCTCCCTACTTTTGAAAGAGCAGAGTCTTGGTAACAGAAATTCATGGGAAGGGCCAGTAACCAAAATGCTGCAAAATGGCTCAGGAGCACCTGAAATGTGATTGGTGGTGACCAGTACAAGGAGACATAGCCAGGGGAAAAGCCTGATGTGTTAATTCATCAAATCCTGATTCAGCTTATCATGATAAGGATCCATTCACAGCCTCTCCATCCACAGAGGAGACTCAAGTTGCTCTGCTCCACTGAGGATTACAGTGGAAACACTTAATCCTTTCTCTAGCATCCAGTAGGTTCCATTATGAACTACCTAGCATGCCCCTCTCAAAGCAGATCTGTTGCTCTAGCACCTTTCCTACCCTTTACTCTGATACAGATTTTCACTGTAACACCCAGCTTCTATTCTGATTAATTCATATAAATTTACACAACTTCTAGGTGTTGCAATCCTATTCCATCAAAGTACTGATGTTTCTTAGGTATCCCCATTTTGGCCTGAAAAAGTCTCTAGGATTTAATTTAGATTATGCTCATTAGTGATCCAGTACAGTCACCCAGGCATCTAACTCTAGTTATACCATGCTGTGATCCAGTTCTGTTGGAGAAAGTGCCAACATTCTGCATATGTCTCTGCATTCTTTGCTGAGGAAAAACCAACATGCAGTGGCACCTGTTCAGTGCCCAGCAGATTAGTGGTTAAGGCACTTGCCTAGAAAATTGGAAACCTAAGTTCTTGGCCACCTCATCTGCAGTGGGGTTTATCCAATGCCCCCTGCTTGCATGGAGAGGGTGTAAAAGTACTAGACTGTTGATTAAGGCAGGGTCAGAGCATTCTTCACTCCTTTTGCTTAAGGAAGGCCACCCATTGAAGACAGAAAACAAATAACCAAAAGAACATGGTCCCCTGTCCTGGATGAACTGCCTATTGGCCCTATCCTACTTGCTGCCCAGGCTCTGTGGCCATACATTATGGCTCTGGGCCCCAAGCATCGCGTAGGCTGGGCAGCCCAGGCCTTGCCCAACTCCCTCCCTCCCTTACTATGGGAGCCTCAATGACCTCGACTTACCTGTGGGAGCTACTCTCCAGGCTGCCTGGCAGTCATGTGCATGTGTACGTGCACATATGCACACGGCACCCCCTGCCTGACTGCCTTCCTCCTGCTTCTGCCAGCCCCTAGGAGGCTGGAACCCTGCCAGCCTGCAAGGGGAAACCCACTGTTTCCTGTGTTTTTCTCCTTTAAAGGAAAAAAATCTGTGTTTTTTTTCTTTTAAAGGAGTAAATCCCTGTGTTACCACATTTTTCCATGGTGAACGGAAAACCGGGATCCCTGGTTATCACAAATCAGAGGAGGGGGCAAACATTTCACTGCTCTGTGGCTCATCATTTTTTCAAGTGGTAGAAATCAGCATTTGGAGGAAAAAAAGAGTTTTACTTTCTCTGATTCTGGGGTTGCTGTTCCAGGGGTTTAGAAATATAATACTGGAGGTCAGGCTGGTAGGGACTTCTAAAGACTAACTTGGAAAGTCTGTTATTCCCTTTCAATGACAACTGAAGGATGATTTCTATAAGGTAAGAAAGAGTGGATGGCATTACCAAAGTGGTGCGATTAAACCACAGCATCCACAAAAACTGGAGTAGGGGAGTTTTAGTATTCTTTTTTTCCTTTAGAAAGGTCAGAGATCAAAGTTATTATGGAAAAGAGACAAGACACCCAAAGATACCACAGTGAAGCAATACAGATCATTTGATGTTAGATGATGAGATTAAAATAGAAATAACTGTAGTTAGATTCCTATATACAACCAAAGTAGTAGTGTTAAAAAAGCCACGATTGGCTACTTACAGATCTGCAGAAACTGACAGAGAAAAGAAGGTAAGATAGAAGCTTCTGGAGCTGGAATTTAACTTACTTGAAGAAAAAAAGAGCCAATGGATTTAATGCAATGGAGAAGGTAATAAGGTACTAACCAGTGATCTATGTAGTGCAAGATAATAAGGAAAAAAGTCTGTTTTGCAGGCCATGTCACGTGAAGAACAGAACTCCAAAACATACATTTTATTACCAAAAGCAGGGCAGATAGCAATAAGATGCAGTAAGATAATTAATAATAATGCATATTTCATAGATGCTAGCTGGAATCAATTTATAGAGCCATAAGACAACATAATTCTTCAATACCAGACACTAAGAGAAATGGAAAACTTAAAGCCTACACAGGAAAAACAATGAAGGTGTATTTTGGGAGAACTGACTGAAGGGAAAAACGGGACATATGCAAGAGGATCTGAATTTTAGACTGATGCTCATCACTACAGTATGTGATCTGATTCTAGAGGTGTACAAAAAACTACAGAAAGATACTGGTCTTGAGAAGCCAAACTAGCAAAGGGAGACAGACATGTCACTACTCAGCTGATGGCAGGAAATCAATGGAAACTGAAGTAAAAAGCCAAACCAGATCACTGACGGGTAGAATTTGGCTTTCAAAAGACTAGTGGAGAGTATATTATCTGCTAGATCTAGTACAGCATAGCCATAAGAAAAATGCATTTAAATGAAGCAGAATTGTATATCACTGGCTGGCTAAGGAATACAAACCAAAGAGGTCCAGACTGAGGTCAACACAATAATACATAAAACCCACAGCTTATTTCCTTGTCAAAATGCCTACTACAAGTGTTTCTGAAACACTTAATTCAGAAATAATGGCACCTTCAAAACACTTAAAGCAAGCTTGTTTGAATACCTTTTGAAGAATTTGCTTTGCCTAAAAAGATGCACATTTTAAAACCTTACATCATGCCACATCAGTACCTTGTCTGAATGCACAGAAATACTTCAAATAAACTTAACAAAAACTTGCTATGTGAAATTCTGGGGGAGGGAGAGTAAGGTGCGGGGGAACCAAATTTATTATAAAATTACATAAAAAATAAAGTTTCTGAAGAGGGGAAAAAAGCTAAAAACACTGGAAAGTAAAAATAGCATTTGGTTTGTTGAATGATATGCAAACCACGTCTGAAATGCTTACACATTAGGTCTTAAAACCACACACTTAGGAAATGCAAACATACAGTATGGGTTCTGAAACGAACAACATACTGAAGTCTGGTGTCAATTTAAATGCATTGAACACCAGAAAAATGCCCCCAACAAAGGCTTCAAACTTGTACAGCACATTTCCACTCAACCCAACTAGATTGCCTGTCACATCTGACATGGCTCATCAAAAGTTATCCTTCACTGCTCATGGGCAACATGGAGGGTCAAAAGACCAAATACAATGGTCCAACCCATCCCAATTTTTTTCCTTCAGAGCAGCAGATATTGAACTCTAAAATGACAAGACAGAGCAGGTTGAAACAGCTGCCAAAGAAACAGAAGCTGTCCAAAGCTGCTGATCTGAAGGAGAAAAACTAGCCTATCTGTGCATGTCATGGCTGGGGATCACATACTGACAGTCTAACACAAAAGGAAGTAAAAAGCCCAGAAATTTGAAAGGTCCGTCGTAAAACATTTTCACTGTAAAAAGCATATGCACTGTGTAATTTAAAACATACAAGTAACAAAGGGCAAAAAAACAAAAACCAAACAACCCCCCCCCCCCCCCC
>NW_017728994.1:73391414-73397532 GCF_001723915.1 Gavialis gangeticus | reverse complement strand
CCCCCCCCCCCCCCCAAAACAGTTCTACTCCATAAATCTTTCTACTAAGGAGGTTTTTCAATCTTTAAAAAAATCTTAAATTTTTAAGGTGTAACTTTTGTTTTAAAAAAACCCAGCTATGGACAACATAAAACCACAGCAGTAAGGAATTAAAGCTTTTAACATACCTTTGTAATTAACTTATCATTCTTTACAAACATTTTTCGTCCAAAAATTTACCTTACCAATTCAAAAGAGGGAAGATATACAATGATAAATGCTGACCATGAAAAAATAATTAGTTAAAATAGGTAGCAAGTATTATATTAGTTAAAAACTTGCTAAATATAATTCCAGTAACTCAATCAAATAGACTATTATTTTCTTGACTTTTTGGTATTTCTGTGTTTATCTCAGCAAAGTTGATTTGCATTCATGAATATGCACTTGAGGCTTTTAAATAGACCCACCTTTTTGTTAAAGCACCTCTTTCAATAGCTTAACACCGTTTTCCCAAAACTCTGTATTGTGCTGACAAGATTGAGTTCCATCTCAGTTAAAAAAAAAAATTCTATGCTGTAAATTATCAGAAGTCATTTTTCCTAAGGGTGAGGGTGTAACGTGTATCTATAGGTAAACCTTTTAATTGCCTAGGAAAGAAATGGAAAGGGAAAACTATGCAAAGAGCTTCAATTTCATTCTTGGTGGGGAAAAAAATCTAGTGACTATAGTTCATGACTAGATATTATAGTTATTGCAAAATGATGCTTTTGCTTAAAGTTTTCAGAGGCAGACTGTGTCCACAATCTGGGTCTCTGATTGTATGGTAAGGTATACTATTGAATGGTACAATCCATTATTCTATCTGGGCGGGGTTGCAACCTGTAACAGAACAGAAGTTCAGTGCACATAAATCAGACTTTCAAAATGGCTGAAAGTGGTTTAAGATAAACCTGGCTGAATGTAATATCAGACTTAACTGATTGGGGTCAAACCAGTTGATGAAACTTCTGTCCCAGACCCCTTCCTGGTTCAAGTTAATCGCCCTGTGCTGTGCTGTCTGCTTCAGCAGAGAAGGGTTGTGGGGGGGAGGGACTGCCCCCCTCTCCTCCAGCAAACCCCAGCTGGGGTCTGAGGCCAGGGAGAGGGAGATTAAACCCCACTTTCCATGAGTACAGAACTGCCCCGGCCCTGCTCAACTTACTGTTGGCTACAACTGTGAACTACAAATCCCAGAGGCACCTGGCAGCAGGAAGAGAAAGTGATGAGCAACCCTCCAGTGTACTGCTGTTGTGATTCTGGACTGCAAATCACAGAGACCTCATGGGCAGCAGGAAGAGGAAGGAAAAAAACCAGCCCATACCTTCTCCCAGCTTCTGGTCTCAGTCACTGCAGGTGTGTGGCTGTTCACTTGTTAGTTAGTTTAATTTCTGCAGTTTAGACTAATTTGGAAAGACTGAATTGATTCAGCCTCAGGCTTTTTGACAATCAGTACTTAGCCATAAACCAGTATAAGTGATCAGAAACTGGTTCAAATCTGTAACACAACAGAAGTTTAGTGCACACAATTTGCTTTCAAAATGGCTGAAACCAGTTTAAGATAAGCCTGGATGGATATAGTATCACACTTAACCGATTTAGGTTAAATCAGTTTATTGAACTGCTGTCCCAGATCCAGGGCTTTCCCGGGGGGGGGGGGTTTGGGGCAACTGCCCTGGGTCCCACAGAACCGGGTGGAGCAGCCGTAACAACTCCATGCTGCTGCCAGCTTCATGCCTGGCTGCTCGGACCCCCTCCCCCCTGAATCTGTCACTGGCTTCCTCATGTCTGGAGGCAGGGCCCTGTACCCTGCTTGGGCTGCCTCTGCCCAGATCCCCTCTGGATTCAAGTTAACTCACGGTCTCCCAGCATCCCAGGATGCTTTGCATTTCCCCCACAAACCCTTCCTTGTAGAGTCTGTGAGCTAGAATTGGCCCAAGCTGTCTACTCCAGCCAAGCAGGGAAGTGTACTGTAGCACCTCCTGGCTTCTGGTCTAGGCCACTGCAGACATGTGGCTGTACTTCCAGAATCAAAAGTGAGTATCTGTTCACTTGCCTATCAATTCAATTGATGCATTGTAGACTAACTTGCAGAGATTGAATTGATTCAGACTCGGGCTTTTTGACTCCCTGTACATAGCCCTGGAGTCAGATGTTTTAATAGTACTGGGATTTGGGACAGGCTGGAAACTACTATGCTCCCTTATCTTTTTTTTGGAAGGAAAAAGGCAAAAGAAACAGCAGCAAAGCATCTACCTGCAGGTTTTGAAGGGAAAACGTTGTCTTATTTTTCCGTCACCCAGCAGCATATAACCCTGGAGAGACACCCTAGCACATAATTTAGTACTGATAAAGCTATGTATTATATTGCATGGACTTTGGTCTTTTTCAGGTTGGTTAGTCTGTACATTTTAGAGAGTGATAACAGCAATCATAATATTGTATGCGTTTACATATATAAATAAGTATTAACTGTTGAATTCAAGATTAAATTTGAAATGTGAGTGTTTGTTTTCCATCCTATTGGGATGACCAGGGAGCACATTTTATGTCATACATCTGTAGGAATCTTTTCCTAGCTTTTATGTGCACATAAATAATGGTGTTAAACATGTATATTTTAAAGATTAGATCCTGGTAAATAAAAAAAGTATTTCCAAAAATAAACAAGATAGGTGAAATATTTTTGTATCTTACTCATTTTTAATCACTGAGATTATGGTTTTTATCCTTTTTTACCTTAATCATAATAATATACTTCAATGAATGACAAAATCTAAGTTAATATTTAGCTAAGTACTTCAAGAAGAAAACCTGAATTCATACTAATGGTATTATATAGTCTATTTGTACCACATTTGCTCTTTTGCTAAATATATACATTTGGCTCTTTTTTGCCAATGATATATATTTATATTTGGCAAAACACAAGAACAAATGTGGTCCAAATAGACTAGAAGATGGTATACATGCAGGTTACACACAGATATACATACACATCCCGATTTTGCCCATTAATCTAAAACGGGTTGGCAACCTGCTGCCCATGGGCCACATCTGGCTTGTGGAACATTTTGATCCATCCTGGAGACCTGGGGCTTTGGTGATATTTGGCTGCAAGGGACACCTGTAAGCATTTATTCTGCTGAGGGGACAAGCAGTATCGGTAGGGTCCTAGCACCTGCCAGTCCCTCTCCAATCTGGGGTGGGTCCTTCCAGGGTGCAGCTGGAAAAGATTACTTACCACTAATATAAATCCAATTTTTCTTCCTGAAGTACTTAGTTTCTGCTCCAATTTTGTAATTAGCTGTGATTATATAAATTTTTGCAGTTCTTTTAAAACTATAGCTAGTTCTACAAAAATACTACAGCAAACCAAAGTGAACTTTCCACATTCTGTGTGTGGAAATATACATATATATGGCAAAAGAGCAGATGTGGTCCAAATAGACTGGAAGATGTTATATATGTGTATACACACACATCCTGATTTTTCCTATATATATATATCTATATCTATATCTATATCTATATACATCTCGAGATATATTTGTAATAAACCATAAAGCTCAACTGGATTCTCAACAACCTGCGTACATGCAATCATCATCTTCCTTCACAGGAGGTCAGAAAAATAAACAAACTCAACTCATCTTCTAGCACTGTCTGTTCTCCCATAAATAATACCAAATGTTCTTCTGTAAATTTGTGTTTATGTATTTATAGAATTTAATACCATGTATTTAATTTGACTTGTAAACACAATATTCATTAAGAAATATAACTTATAGCTCTCTGGTAATTCTAGACATTACAGAAGACCTTAATTCTCAGTTTTAAAAAAATCTGATCTCCTGGAAATTTGTTCTTTTATTTGCCCTTTAAAATTGTTTCTCACCCAAGTCCCCCCCCCTTGAACCTTTTCCTTGCCCTCTCTTTGGGTTATGGAATGATTATCTGGCAGTTCTAAGTTCCTGACTGCTCACTGATGATAGTTTTGACTGAAAAACCTGACCCTCTAGCTTTGTTTCATTTCAGCATGCTGACATTCTCGTTGTATTCATGATCTGCAATTTAATTCAAGTGCACTTAAGTTCTAGCAAACACATACCTGCCAAGAACACTATGCTGTGTATTAGGCTCCATTTGAGGAAGAAGAGATGGGTAAATATCACTGCTGCAGCAAGCATGAGAGGATAACCTGCCCACACATACGCCATCCCAATTAGCCAAGGCAAAAAAAAGCTTCTACTCCCTGATGATTTGAAGGAAGTCTTCCTTATACTCCTTATGATCCAACCTGGTCTGAATCCTCTGTACAGTGTTGCAGGAAGAACACTATTTATACAGCTAAAAATATAATCATTTAAAGAAAATGAAACATATTGAATGCTCTAACTGAACACATAAGTTGTACACAGCAGGATTTTTTGTGACTATGAACAGTACACGTTCAGCTGATTTCTCTCTTCATTTTCAAGGGTACAAGGTTCTAGGTAGCAATGAAAAATGTAAAGGGGGAACCTACCATTTATTTAGAACACATGAAAAAGGAACCAAGTAATTTTGCTCAAACTGGTGGTGGTGGTGGTATTGAAAAGACCACTCACTACAAGGCAGTATAGTGGCATCACAGACCACTGCCTTTTTTTTTTCTTTTTTTTTTTTGCAACTGCAGCCTTGAACTTGAAATGAGCCTAAAACTAAATGCAAATTGAGCAAAAATAGTAACAGCACACACTGCACGTGTCATTCAAACACATGGGTGGAGCCAAGTTCATGGATACTGTAAAAGGTTTTTTTCTTTATTATTATTATTGCTACTGTTAAATGAGTCCATCAATGAAAGTAATCACAATTCACATACAAGACTCTACACTTTTCAAATTAAGGAATTTTCATTTTAAAGTAGACATGCATTTATTTAACCAAAGGATAGCATCACTGATTTGTCTTAGCTTACTGCAGATCTCTGAAATATAGTCTTTACTGCTTTCCAAAAAACACAAGAAAGCAGTCAAGACAATAAAGTAATTGAATTCAAAGTCTCAAACAAGGGGAAAGAACCAGAAGTAGACAAAAAATTAAAAGAATGAGGCCCATTTAATAGAAACATTAAATTGGAGATAACTTAATTATATGCAGAGATTATGCCTTATTTTAATACAAATACAGCTTTTAACAAAAGATAAAATGCTGTGCCTCTACACTCGACAGCATTTCAATTCAAATGATCCCCATAATTTCAAAATTTGCTTTATTTTAGGAGTAACAGTATTTCTATATTTTACAATGCACTAGATTAGAAAATCTAGAAAGTAATAAGAAGCGTGCATAATATACATAACTCTTTAATACTATTAGTATTCCCCTTCCCCTCCCCTTACAATACAACTTTGTGACTAACTTCAACAGACCACCTCTGCGTATAGACTTATTTCTACATTCTGCTCCAGGCTAAACATTCTTCTGTGTATACACTAGTAAATTCAACAGCCTCTTTAACATCTGAGAACGAATTACTGACAAGTCATTTTTTGCTCCATATTGCAAGTCAACGTGGCAACCCTGTTTTTTTTCTATTATAAACATGTACTGTACCTCAGCTCAGAGTCATTTGGATGCTGATACAAGATTCATAATGGCTGTCAGAATCTGCAATTTTTCCTTTTGTTTTATGAGGTCAGGCAATATTACCTGCACTGATATATTCCATTTTCCCAGCTGAAAACCTTCTCATTTGAGCACGACAGGTTGAGGGAGTCATGATTTTGCAACCTAGCATGTGAAACACAGTATGAGGGGGCAGGTGGCTAACCCCACATTCTCCTTTTGCTCTTGTCCACTGGCAACAGTAAATTAAACTGTCAAAAATGGAATTGTCCTGTCATCAACAAAGCTATAGCTTCGCAAGTATTGCAACATCAGATATATTTCTAATTCTGCATTTCCCTGCACCTGTAATTTCATCAGAAACTCGCACTGGACCATGGTGAGAAGCTGTCCAAGGGACACTGGCATTGTGAATTCCTTTGGAGGTTTGACATGGCATTTCAAAGACAGAAATTAATGAACAATACCAGCAATTTGTTATATATAA
>NW_017728994.1:73358914-73383914 GCF_001723915.1 Gavialis gangeticus | reverse complement strand
GCTAAGCTTATTTGGTTATGAGCTAGGTTGACAAAAATCAAAACACCCCTTTGTCCACTAAAGAATAAACAATTTGCCGTTACTCTTAAAAGTCAGACAGTTCAGATCACAATATTTTAAGTCCTAGTAAAATTACAGATGGAGAACAGAACAAACTGATTCTTGAGCATGACTAATGTGTAAGTAGTATAACTCACCA
Organism: Gavialis gangeticus; assembly: GCF_001723915.1. NCBI lineage: Eukaryota > Metazoa > Chordata > Crocodylia > Gavialidae > Gavialis > Gavialis gangeticus. The sequence goes on along the minus strand of NW_017728994.1, from coordinate 73,383,715 downwards.
GTTTTTTCTTCTTCAACCTAGGGAATGCATGTTGGATATCACCTGCAAGTGATACAACTTCTTACAGTTTCTGAAATACGTGATCACTTCTTCACACAAAGTCCTTCACCCAACACAGATAAACTCTTTATTGGTTCTCATTATGATGAGAATTGCAGGCTTAAAAATTAACATGTTGCCTAAGTACCAGCAATCTTGATCCAGTTGCATTTACTTTGTACAAACAGAATGTGTCAACACCAGTAATGCACATATTCAGAACTTTAAATGTGAAATATCCAAAGCTTAAAGGCATTTGTTGGCACAACTAGCTGAAAATATTACATTAAAAATGGGAAGCATAATTGATCAAGGGCATCCTATTAGATGCTCCAAGTCTACAATTCTAAAAGTATTAAAAAAAAGTCAAACTGAGAACAGTGTGAAAAAAATCTCCAAGATCTCCAAATCAGTTATGTTAAATTTTAAGAAATCTTGGAAAACAGGAAGCTCCCAAGGTTGCTAAAATAATTCTAACATTTAAAATAGTACAGGAAAGGAAAAATCTTGTTAACCTGTTTTCATAGGATCATAGAGAAGTAGGGCCAGAAGGGACTGCCTGAGGCCATTCAGTTCAGCCCTCCACTCAAAGCAACATCGTGCCCATCCAAGCCATTCTATATAATCCATAATCTGAAGTCTACATAAGACTACTGTTAACCCTCAAATAAACAGACCCAACCCCTTAGCCTGCCACAGGTAAAACATGGCAAATATGGCAGCCAATATGCTACTTCAATGAAATGTTGTTGATTTATGCTCAAGATATCCTAGATAGAGAGCTACACCCCCCAATACAGAGGAAGGCAAAAATCCCCACAGTCCATACCAATCTGATCATAAGGTAAAATTCCTTCTTGATCCCAACTATGGCAATCAGTCTAACCCTATGTGGAAGGCCAAGACCCTCTAGTCAAAAACCTCTGGCTTTGGTCCCAGCAGGCACACTGACACACCCCAAAGTTCCTAGCCCTGGCTGTAGCAAACACCCAGTGTCTCTGAGGAAGGCTTAAAAACACCCTAACGTATTGCAGAAAGGAGGGAGCAGGGGCAACCAGCAAACCCCAAAAACATGAGAAATACCTTTAGTAGAACATAGGCATAACTAGGCCTAAACCCTACCCAATCAGTTGCTATCCAACCTCTTCATGAAGAATTCCACAGCTTCCCTAGACAGTCTATTCCACTGCATCACTCATCTCAGTAAAGAAGTTTTTTTCCAGATATCCAATCTAAACGTACTTTGCTGCAACTTCAAGACACTGGTCCTCAACCTCCTCTACAGCAAAAGAAAAAAGGTGCTTTCCCTCTTCTTTATGGCAGCCCTTCAAGTATTTGAAGACTGTTATGTCCCTTCTTAAGCATTTTTTCTACATGCTGAACATACCTAGCTCCTTCAGCCTCTCTTCATCCTGGCCAAAGTAACTGAATAGTCAATTTAAGGACTCTATCATCATCAAAAACAAAATCAAAATAAAGAGGTTAATTTCCTCATTGATGTGGCTAGGACAGCCAATGTATACCTTGGATGCATTACAGGGGAATAGCAAGGCAAAACATAAAATATTTTTTTCCAGTGGCTGTGTGGAAGGGACAGAAGTAGGAAAAATGGCCTCAAACTGCAGCAGAGGACATTTGGGTTGAAGGACAGGAAAAATTTTATGATTGGGAGGATGGCCAAGCATTGGAACAGGCAACCTTAAGAAATTATAGAATCCTCATACCTGGAAATTTTAAAGAGCAGGCTAGAGAGACACCTGGTTGGGACAGTTTACTTTGGGGTGGTCCTATTTTGAGGGCGGAGCCTCATGAGGCCCCTTCCAGCCCCAGTTTCCTGTAATAACCATGTATAGGTAAAGACATGCATTTCAATGGCTGGAAAGTTAGCCAAATTAAGCCAGCAGTGCAAGGGGAGTCAGCAGAGGAGAAGAAAACTCTTTCCTATTAACCCAATCAACATATCTAAAACATTGGGACCTTCAAGTGGAAGAGGCAAAATCATGACTGTTAGTGTCCAAATAGTCTAAATGACAGGTTTTAACCCAGATTCTGAAGAAAATTCTGTAGCCTACGTACAGAATAGGTTAGAGATGATCATCCCTTCCAGCCTTCAAACTTATGAATCTCTCAGATTATCACCATCAAAATCCATTCAATTGCTTCTTCAAATGGAACTGCGGCAAACCATCTCCCAAAACGAAATCTTAGGCTCAGAAGAAACATTAGTTTTAATTTTGCCTCACAGACAAAACATCACGAGAGACCATCAACTCTCCAAGCCTTATATGCAGACGGACATGAAGCACAAACATAGGAAAGAACAAGTGATTTATGTCAAAGCAATTTCAGCATTATCTTGACTATCTCTTCATCCACTGCTTCCATAAGATTGTCTAAGCCACAAATGAGCTTTTACATTTGCCTAAGGGATATGGACATGGTTTGCTCCATGCAAACGAATTATGCTGCAGCCAAATCTGCAATATTTCATCATCTGTCTTCCAGAACTGGACAAGTACTTGTCTGTCTCTGATGACCTGCTTTCTTCTAGTTTCTTCGCTTAGTAGGGATACTAAAAACAGAGATCAAGGGTACCACTATCTCAGTTAGTTGCTTACCCACCATTTTTGCAGTGAACTACCATGATTTATGGTTGTATCATATACTACTCCCTGCAATATGTGCCAATAGCAGCAAACTCCCCAACACCCCTACAAAAGCAGCCTTGCAAACTTGCTCACCCAATGATGACACCACAGGCCAATATTTCTGGGCCCAGCATGTGATATCTCATCTAATATCTATAGGCTAATGTCTAACCATTATTTTGGGGTGGCATTGCTTTTTTCCCCGACATTTAACATACAATAGTTATAATATGTGGACAATGATCTTCCAAGAGGTCAAACTTTCAGGGCCCTGTAACTGATAATGAATCCATAGTTTCATACTAGGGCTGTGTGAAGCTTCAGTAGCCGATTTAATTCCGATGAGATTTGGTGGATGAATCAAACCCATTAATCTCTCCGAATTGAATCAGAAGCCTCCAAATCAATTTGGAGAGATTCAGAGATTTGGCCACAGACTGTACAGGCAGGCACCAGGCAGTGCCGGTGGGAGGAGCTGGGGGAGCAGCCAGACAAGCCCCGGCTTGAGCTGGCAGCACCAGGAGAAGCCACGGCTCATCCAGCTGCTCCCCCCACTGTCCCCCTGTCTGAGGAGAATGAGTGGGGAGCTGAGGGATTGAACCAGGACCAGGGGTGAATGATCATGAGCTGGAGGAACAAACAGGGGCTTCCCCCCAGCTCCTAGTTTGATTCCCCAGCTCCCAATCATTCCTCCGAGCCCCTGTGACTCCTGGTTCAAGTCACAGCTCGTCTCGCTGTCTCTGTCCCCTTGCTGGGGTGAGGCAGGCAGTGCTGGCAGCCCTGGAAAAAGCTGCGGGGGCTGGGGGAATGATTGGGAGCTGGGGGATCGAAACAGGAACTGGGGAATTGAATGAGGAGATGGGGGGAATGATCAGGGGTTGGGGGAATGAACAGGGGCTACCCCCAGGTCCAGGTTCGACCCCCCAGCTCCCAATAATTCCCCTTAGCCCCCGCAGCTTCTCCCGGAGCTGCCAGCAGTGCCTGCCTTGCCCCAGCAGGGGGACAGCTGGGGGAGCAGCCAGATGAATTGTGGCTTCAGCTGGTATCCCAGGGAGAAGCCACGTGGGCTGGGGAGAATAATTGGGGGGGCTGGAGGAACAAACAGGGGGTTCCCCCCAGCTCCCAGTTCGATTCCCCAGATCCTGGTTCATTTCTCCAGTTTCTGGTTTGATCCTCTAGCTCCCTGATCATTCCCCCAAGCTCCCAATCCCCATGGCTTCTCCCGGGGCTGCCAGCACTGCCTGCCTTGTCCCAGTGGGGGGGTACCCAGGGGAGCTGCCGGATGAGCCACAGCTTCTCTCAGGGCTGCCGACACAAGCCACAGCTTGTCTGGCTGCTCCTCCAGCTGCTCCTGCCGGCACTGCCTGCCTGTATAGTCTATGGCCAAATAAGATTCGGCACCAAATATCTTTGGATTTGGCCAAATCGAATTGTTACAGTGATCTGAATCACCAAATTCAATCAGTGTCCCTCCGAATCGCTGAAGCTGAAGTACTTTCCACAGGCCTATTTCATATGCCACACACAACTGCAGCTCCAACATCTGCAGTGAGACTATTGTAGGTATAGGCCAGTGCTTCCTAAACTTTTGATACTCGGATCATAATTTTTTGGTATTAAAATCAGCAGCACACTTCACTCTTACACGCAAAACGGGGGTTGGAGGGGGTGGAGGTGTGTTTTTCCAAAATATATAATTTATTCCATTCCCCTGGCAGAGGAAATCATACAAGTGCTGAGATGTGCTGTTAAAAAACCAAACCAAACCTCTGTAACTTTTCTGAATTTCACAACCCCCTAGTTGAAAATCACTGAGATGGATCCAACTTCAGAAAAGATACTGAAGGGGGTGCTAAGGTTAAAAAAAAGGTTGAGAATCACTGATTTAGCTGGTGCCATTTAAAGTTGGCAGGGGCAGGAACTTATCCTGTTGTGTCCAGCTCTTTCCACGGTCTGCCCAATCTTGACCCCTGGTCTGTACCTCAGGGAACAAGAACAACCGCTGCTGCTGAGATTGCTCTTGCAGGATCTCACATGCTGACGACTACTTTCAGGGCTTGGCCTGCTGGCCATGGGAGCATGGGAAGAGTAGACGGGGCAAACTGGCTCCAAAGCACAGCTGGCGGGGGTGGGGGGAGGAAGGGAGAAAGGGCAGGGGCAAGGAGTAGGGGAGGGCTGGGTAAGGCAGCAGCAACAGTAGTGCTGCTGGAGTAGCTGGGGCAGGTGTAGGGTGCCAGATGGGGGAGGAGAACATTTACTTCCTCACACGAGAGGGATCCATGGCACACCCTTTGGGAATCACTGCTATAAGCATTTACTGAAACTCCAAACCAGATTTAGGCAAGTTATCTAGCATGGTCTTCAGCAGCTAACAAAATTCTTTTTCAAACAGCCCCTCTGCAAAAATCCCTCCATGTGTCCATATGCCAGTGAAAAGTGACAAGTATTTAGGTAGTACTACACTCTGCAGGGTGCTTCTTACACAAAGCACCAGTGTATTACAAAACATAGTTCTGTTTAAGATTTTTATCATCTTTGGCTGCTTGTCAATGTCCATTTTATCTCTGTCTCTGGAGGTGGCCTTTCAGGAGAGAAAGAAAAATGGGTTTTTTTTGTAGTCTCCCTTTCATCTCATGTTCCTTCATGCATTTGAATGAATCTTTCATGGATTTTAATAAATTATAATTAAGGGTTATGCCAGGGTAGGAGAAGATGCACAAGGTCTTTCTGGTTGTATAGGGACAGGCACATGTATTCCAGACAGAATCATAACACACTGTTTTCTCTTTAGAGACCGAGGGGTACACCAGCTGACAGAGGAAAGGACTTTGGAATGGATTCCAGTACAGGAAACAACCAATTGAAAGACTGTAATAAGGTGAAAACCAATTGAAATAGGGTCACATCTTTATATACTTCTAAACAAGCTTCAGAAAGCTGACCAGGCAGCAGCAGCCAGTTTTAGGGGAACATCCATCTGAAGCACTAGACATGCTGCTACCTTTTTGGTATGTAATGACTACTAAACACACTTTGACAACCACGCAAGAGGCAGGGAGACTAGTGGTCACCTGGAGGAAGGCAGGAAAGGAGTGGTCTAGCAGCAGATTATAAATCCTTCTCTCTTCAATCTGCTCTTCCATCCATAAGGACCACCATGATGGCATGGCAAGGCTCATTACCTCCCACCTCAGCATAATCCAAGACAGGCTTATTCCATTGGAAAGCTATGATAACATGAGTTAACAATCACACCTACAATGGCCCTATTTTGCAATACTGAAAGGGGTGTTTACCCCATGTACTCCAAAGAGCTAGAAAGAAAACGGGTGTTCTGATGAGTTTAGAATGCTTCAAAACTTGCCAGAGAACCTTTCAGTTTTATAGGGTACAGCAGCTTCCTTCACTTTATGTTTCCCAAACCAACTGCTGTTGTAATAAACCTGCTAACATTATGAAATACCATACAGATGTTTATTCAATTTGATTCATTTAATTTTTAAATAAGTAATCTAATGAAAGTAATGGATATTATTCTTTTAATAGTTCAGTGAACAAGGACAGACCCAGAAAAAGCCCAGATACTCTCCCTAAAGGTAATTTTCATTGGACAAAATATTGAATACCTAGTTAAGTACTCATAATACTTTCACCCACTTTAACTCCTTCAATAGGTTCCTGGCACAAGGGACAGAAGACGTAGGTAACATTGAAAAAGCAGTCCAAGGTTTGAGGAGGTTCTTAGCAGGGACCAGGAACAAAAGGTTACCCCAAATCTTTGGCTTGCTCCCTTCTATATCATTCCTAACTGAATGCCCTTTGGTAACTCCTCAAGCATTATGACACTGCCAAATGTAAATCACAAAATTCCTCTGGTAATCTAAAGATGTCTCCCCCTCAACCCTAACACACTTGTAATTATCTTCATTTGCTTATAGCTATATTTAACCCTTTATTAAAGGCAGTTAACATGGCATTTAGAAAAATATTTAACTCTAAGGTTATTGTGTAAATTTTTAATTCTAAGATTTGTGTGTAAATTCTTTTCTGGGGTTTGAGTCAATTATAGATGTACTTATAGGAATAAAGTCAGTATATATAAAACAAAGTATTACTGGACAAGAGGTATAGCACTGTGTGAACCGAAGACATGGTTTAGTCTGTTAAAAGCTTTAAATGTCAAACTCTTTCTATGACAATAAAAAGTCATAAGGTTTTTTTTTTAATGTTCCTGACAAATAGGAACATTTATTTCTTTATTTCTGATAGGCTCAATAACAATACATGGAACACTTTTTATGTGATTTTATGACAGTAGTACAGAATTGAGATTTTTGCACAAAGCTATACTAGCTACACAAATGCTGTACTACATGATAACCTTTATTTTCTGCTCCCCTAAAAATGTAATTTTTACTTTAGATTTTAAATAGAACTCTAGAAAATTCTGAATGAATTGCCTTGGAAAACAGACAAACCTTAAAACAGAAAATTTTGTGTGCACTAAATGCACAACTGTAATCTTATAAATCAGTTATTTTCATTATCATAGAATTATGACATCAGGAGCTTGTCATAAGGCAACTAAGTCCCAAAATTTAATTGCATTTAAAATATGAATGTGAATTATTTGGAAGTTTTCCCTAATATTTGAAAGGATTTTGATGTTTGGTTAGCACAAATTGTCCCAATATTGTACAACAAAACAAACAAAAATAAAAAACTGTATCAGTATATCACTAAAGCAGTGGAGGCCAGCCTTTCTGACAGGCATGCCACAAATTTGCCCCACACACTTCCCAAGCACCACTCTGATCCCCTTTCTCTGCCCAATCAGCCATTCTGCTTTCTGCTCCCTGAAAAATCTGCTATTCTGTTTTCTGCTCCCTGCCCTACCTGCCTGTCCTCTCCTTGGTCTCCCACATAGAAGCTGCCAGTGCCACTTGACACTTGAAGTTGGCCATCCTTGTTCTAAACCCCTAGAAAGCAAAAATTCAATAACTAGTGTAGAGTAGGTCCATCTAACTGGCAGCATGCAGGCCACATCCAAGTTGTGCCTTCCCTGGCTGCTGTTCCCCTGCATCATTCCAGCTGCAATAGCAGGGGTCTCTAGGCTCCCCAACCTGCTCCCACACCAGGAGGTGGGCTGGTGCAGTACTGACTAGTACAGAAAGCTGACAGCGAGGCCAGGGCTGTGCAGTGGTACGGGGGACTGTCCATGAGGTACAACAATGGGGCGGGGAAGAGCAGCTATTTGGGTGCACGGTGCAGCAGTAGGACAGCAGGAATACCCACACAGGCACATAAAGCAATGGTGAGGTGGGAGTGGCCATGAGACATACAGTCTGGATGGCCCGTGGCTCACCCTGGTACAGCCTCTGGGCAAGAATCAACAGAAATGGTGGAGGGAGGAAGCACCCACATGGGCGCATAGTATGGGGTTGGAGTAGGAGCAGGGAAAGAAGTGCCCACATAAGTGAGCAATACAATGATGGGGGGGCAAGGCCCATTCAGGGCATGGCTCAGGGGGCCCATGACACACTGGTGCAGCCTGCGCAGTGTGTGGCCCCTGGCCAGTTACTAGTTAGAGAGTCGTGGTGTAGATTATTAAAGTATGAGTCTCAAACCTATTATAGGATATATTATAGTATTGATCATTTCAATATCTTTATACTATAATATATGTGAAGTGGGAGAAATCATTGAAGTTAAAAATGTAAGGAATAGCAGAAGTGAAATTATGATTGTTACAATATACTTGACCAGACTTACCAGAAGTGCCAATGGTGAAAAAGGTGGACAGAGAGATGAAAAGTATCAGAATGATAACAGAAACATAAGGGTGAGGACAGAAAGTAGGCAAGTCGTAAAGAAGGGCTAGTAATCAAACAAATCTTGATAGTTGGGTGCTGTTTCATAAGACACAAAATTTTCCTTGACGTGGTATTAAACAGAAATGTTTAGAATGGATGTGGTAGGGGAGGATGGAGGGCAAGCATCTGTAGCTCAAAGAGGCTCTCTTGCTCAAAATCTATCCATCTGAATGATAGGGCTGGCTAAAAAATTTATTAATGCCTCGTTTTATAAAGGCAGTAACTTGCATTATTCTGAAAACATAAACAAAATTATTCACCAATATATGATTGGATGTGGAACAGAACCACAAGTTGGCCCTCCATGTCAGTTGAATTTAAAAGCCATGCAGAAAATAATTTTTTTGTAGTGACTAGTGATTTTTGGACTTGACTTTTGGATATGTAACTTGAGACACCTTAAAGAGATTTCATTTCCTGAAAACCTTGAACACTCCCCTTTTAATAACTGTACCCCTTCAAAATGTGCAAATTGCGCAAAATGCCCCATCCCTTCTTCCCCACCCACCAAAATGCAAAAAACAACAAGAACACTTCAAAATTTAGGCTGTAATTTACCTGTGACATCTCTGATAGGAAACAGTCTTTTGAACAGACTGCTATATACCTTGTAAGAATGCAAGTTCATTTTAGTCACTAGTATTTCCGAGAGTAAATATTAGAGTATTTAGAGTTTTACAGGGAACACTGCTGAGACACACTGAACAAGATATATCCTCTAACCTCATGATTTGTTTCAATTTAAATTTTATTATTTATTTTCAAACAAAAGAAAGTCAATTTTATGGCATAAATCCTTTTGGTAAATAGTAAAAAAATAAAATAAAATGTTGACATTTTAGTTTTGAAAGAACTGGGGGACAGATGCCTTTACCAGGAAATATGTTTATAACCACTAGAAACCCTCTACATCCAAGATCAAGGCAATACTAAACTTGTAGTGGGGAGGTCTAAGTTTTCAAGGCTATTCTTCTTATGCATTCTTGGGGTTGTTTTTGTAGGAGTCCTTGAATTCAGTTTTTCACTGGAAAACCCCTGACATGGCAGACAAATATTACTTACAAAAATGATAGCAGTTACATGTAGTACAAGTAGTCACAGACTTTAGGAAGTACTGTGTCCCTGAGATGAGTGAATCATACTAAGACCACGTACAGACAATCAGTTTCTACCAGGAGAATCACTGCTCTCCCAGCAGAAACTGTACGTGTGCAAACATGCCTGCTCCAGGAGAAAAAATACCCATCTACAAAGAGGGAAAAATCACTCCTGAGAGTTTCTCTTGGGAGACTAAACATCTGAACACTTTCCTCCAGCTTAACTTCTGGAAACCAGAAGAAACGGAGTCATGGGGAAAGACTCCCATGCCTTCGAGGAACTCAGGTAAGCTCAGCCTGGAGAAAGTGTGAGGGCACCTGCTCTAGGCCCTCCAATAGACCCAATGGCTTGGGACAGACATTACACATAAACCAGTTTAAGTGATCAGAAACTGGTTTAAACCTGTAACAGAACAGACATTCAGTGCACGTAAACCAGTTTGAAAAAGGCCAAAACTGGTTTGAGATAAACCTGGTTGAATGCAGTATCAGACTTACCTGATTTGTTGCAAACTGGTTTATGCAAAGTCTGTCCCAGACCACTTGCTGGTTTAAGTTAAACCAGACTCCCCCAGCATCCCATCTGGACTGGGCAGAGCTCTGCTCTCTGCTCCAGTGACCTGGGCTGGCCCCTTCCTTCTGCTCTCTAGCCAGAGCAGGGGCAGATTGTGGCCAGATGCTGGCCTGGCATGGTCAGACCCTGAGACAAATTCCTCCCTTCGTCCCCTCTCCCCTTCTCCTCCAATCTCTTCTGGCAAATGCAGGGGACCATAGCTAGCCCCAGCTGCATCTCCATGGCTTGCTTGACCCATGCAGGGATGGAGTTAATTCTTTCCTCTGTCCCCTCTCTCCCCTGGAATCCCTGAGGGTTTGGCTGCAGTGGCTTACCTGCAGCCAGGCAGGGAGAGGATTAATTCCACCATGTGTCCCGGAGCAGGGGAAAAGCAGCAAGCTAGTCTCCTGTGTGCAGATCCAAGCCCTGCACCTGTGAGCCCAGAGCTAAGACCTTCAGGACCAGACTGAGAGGTGGGAAGTGTTGGCAAAGACCTGACTATCATCACACATGATGGAGAAGTAGTTAAGGGAAGTTGCAGACAGCTTTACCAAAGAATACAGAGAGCTACATTTACATTATAAAGCAGAACATGTAAAAGATGGGAATACCTAAATAAGCCTTTCTGAATGCCTGACTGTGAAGAGACACTCTGCCCTCCGGATTAGTAAAACTAATTCTTGTCTTCCTGGTTTACATTTTAAGTTAAACTAAGTTGTGTATGCTGTTTTTTACTGGGCTGTATCTTAGCTTAGGCAAAGACTGTGGGTAGCTCCCAGTTGTATGTTCTAGAAATTGCTGCGTTCAATACATGCTTACTTCAGACAAAGGAATTTTTCCCCATCCCCATTCCTCAGTCTGGTAGCAGCTGTCTCCCCAGGCTGGCGGCTGGCATCCTCTGTGTTGTGTTAGCTTCGGCTGGTGCCTGAACACACCCACTCTGCTCCAGCAGGGTAGGGTGAGAGACTTGGAGGGCGTCTCTCTTCCCTCCCCTTTGGCAGCGGCAGGCAGACATGCCCTAGTGCCCCCTAACTTCTGGCTTGAGCCACTGTAGGCATGTGGTTGCATTTCCTGATTTAACAGAGAATATCTGTTCAGTTATTAATCAGTTTAAGCTGCACAGCTTAGACTAACCTGCAAAGAGTGAATAAATTCAGGCTCAGGCTTTTTGAATGTTTATCCCTAGTCAATGAGAGGAAGCAGGCAGTGATTTTGCCGTGCTGCTCCTTCTGCTCACATCTTGTGCCTGGAAGTTGAGTGCAGGTTGCAGTACAGCCCCTCGCTTGCTTCTTGCTCTCGAGTTCCTGGTGCCAAAAGCAGGCAGAGCTTTGCTGCACTACTCCCTCTGCTCCACTGCCGGGCACTGGGAGCTGGTACTTACTTCTCACACCAGATTTCCTCAAACCACCGGGAGCCAAGCACAGGAAGCAGCAAAGCCCCTACTTACTTCTCACACTGGGACACCAAATGCGGGCAGGGACTTTGCCTGGCTGTTCCATTCCTACTGGTAACAGGATCAGACTGGGATCACCCCAGTCTTGGGAAGATACAAGGAGTAAGGGTGATAGGAAAGTTGCAGACTGAACATCTATACCTCCCCCACTCCTGCAGTCATTTCTAGCTGTGGAAATAATGCCAGAATTGAATATTTGTATGCCACCTGGGAGCTCTTTTTTGCTTTGTTTTTTTGAGTAACATCATTAAGTGGATCCATCGTCTCTTTTGTATGAACAGGTATCCAGAAGCATGCTCCTTGTGACAATCAGTGATTGAAACCAATTTCAAAAAAAAAAAAAACCAAAAAAAACCCAACAAGCCCCTCTAGTATTTAATCATTCTTTTTGACACACTGCTTTTATATGTACACTATCTGAGAGCACAGATGATGGGAAATATACATATGATTTGAAATATATGTTTGGAGAAATCAGAAAATGATTTCCAAGTAGCCACACTGAAGAAAGTAGGAACATGAATGAGAGGAAGGCAGAACTCAAGTTCATGGTGATCTAGCATTTAAAGGTGGAGTTCTCTTTTTTGCCTTGTATGACTTTAACCATAAACAAGTTCCCTTAGAGGCCACAAATCCTTTCCTATAAAAAAAAGTAGGAAGTAAAGAAGTGAACTGTTGTTTTTTTTTTTAATTCTTATGTTCAATGCAGGTAGCTTTTTATGACTCTATGAATACTTAGGGCATAGTGTGTTCCTCTTTTATATTTGTAAAATTAGGACAAAAGGAAACCAAAGTGATTTTCTGTAATGAATCTTGTGAATTGGCATGTGGATATAAGCTTATTTCATGCCTAAAAACCAGGAAATAAGCATCCTTAACCTATACTGAAATGTGAAGTTGACTTTGAATGATGTTGCTCAGATAACTCCAGTATATTGTATATCAAAACATTTTAAGTACACTTTCATAAAAACCAATACACACTTGGTAGTATGCATTTTGAAGATCACATAAGAATCTGTAAAAACAATTTTTGGAAGAAGGCTTCAATTTGGAGATTAGACTTATGGAATAATTACTAAGATATGTAAAGGAATGATTACTAAGATGAATAAAACTAAGATGTAGTTTTCTGAAACAGGCTTTCCACACCCTTAAGTCACACCCCAGAAGCCCACTTGGGCATCTTTAGAACTAGATTTGGGATAGATAGTGTTTTTTAATGATTGAGGCTGGACTTCCTTTTAAAGTCAAGGTTTAGATCTGTGAAAACAAATTTACATGACAAAAAATAAATGGCCCTGCAATCTACATGCTGCTTTGTTCCTAAAGAAATGAGGATTATGTATCCTCATCTAACTACTAAAAGTAGAGTCTGGTTTGAGGCTCTGCTAAAATTAAGACTTAAATTCCTTATTTCCTAGGCTGATGCATAAAGACAGCACAGCAAGAACAACTAATTTTGGGAAAAGGGTGAAGAGATTAAAGTAACAGTTGAGTCTAATTTTCTATAGCATGCACTTTGTTACCTACTTTTTTTTCTTTTTCAGTAAATCACTATATCCAAGTTATAAGAAAGGATAACAATATAAAGAGTTACTGCTACAGTCAAATAAAAATACCCCAGAAGTTTCTCATTAGCAGTTAGCTGTAATGAAAATTAAACCTGTACACAAGTTGGGGAGATGAACAAATGTCCAAAATAGGATCATCAGCAAATATTATTTAATGCAACTGGGTCAAGTTGTACCCATTTATACCAGCCGAGGACAAGACAAAGCCATTTTTGCTGGCTATAATATGGGCTAGTGAGGAAAGGAAGGGAGAAGAGTGGGTAGGTTTTTGGGAAGTCTAGAATCTAAAAGATGCTGATCCTCTAAAAAAAAAAAAAAGTGAACTTTATCCTTGGTTGAGGGGAAAAGGAAAAAGTTGCACAAATTCTAATAGGAGTTTCTAGACTTTTAGAACTGAGTTTATATTTAAACAAATCCTAAGACAAAACTGTGTGCATGAAAATATGGCAGACTGGTTATTATGCTACCTGCTTCTGTACATGGGTAATTTACAAACAAATTTTGAATTTATTTGACAAAACTGAGGTTTCCTTTAAATCTGTTAAAGTGGTATAAGGAATGATAAGGCCTCATATATCAGTTCAACGGTCAACAAAATCCACAAAACAGATTAAGGCCTGTATTTCTTTTGATCCCAGGAACTATGATTTGAACCTAGGATTTTATCACAATGAAGTTTTGTATTAAACCTTCATCCCAGAGCCTGGCACACTGCAGAAGAACTAGTCCGTTGGATTTATTACAAGTTTACCAAGTGTTTTTCTACAGTAATTTTTTCTGTGAATAATAGTGCAGCTGTTTGGAGCAGCCTGTGAAACAGAGGCAAAGGGTCCTTGGCCTCCCTGTTTACAGCTATGCTGCCACTTCTCATGCTGCCTGGGCAGTTCATAAGGGAATAGTCCAAAATGTACTAGTACACATTTTTAGTCTTCCTCAGAACTGTGTTGTTCACACTATTATAGTTAAAGCTGTGCCAAGGTCTACAAATGTAAACCCTATTTTTCAAAAGTACATAACTGTAAAAATTCACTTTGGACACAAACATTGCATACGGATTTTTGGTTTTGGAGAATTTGGTGCCATCCCCATTTTAAAAGGAACAGCTTGACTATAATTAAATTTGCTTTAGGTATCCAACAGTTCTACTTGTACTTTGGTCTCACAATGATACAATGTGTTCCTAGTTTTAGATGGACATATTACAGTTGCAGGGAAAAATTCCCAAAACTGAATTTTGCTGGAGAATGGAGAATTTAGTCTCTGCTGGAATTAAACATTTTGTGTAGTTTTCCTCAGAATTTTCCTGTACAAGATTCTCTGAAATTCCTGTTTCCACTGGATTCCACTTTAACCTGCTCTAGGAGATTGTTTGGAGGATTGACAATGAGGCTGTAGTTTGCTTTTCAGAATGCAAAGGACACTGCTTTATATTCTCTCTCATTCAGCCAATGCTGTTGAGTGTCTTATAAATGTTTGGGAGTGACAGATTGGGGCACCAATCTGAGCTGTCATGTATCTGGCTAAATTCAAATGATTATGCTACTAGAATTATGCTAGTAGTATAATTCATAAGAAAACAAAGCATTGATTAAATCTCCCCTTCAGTGAAGGTACGTGCTTCACCTTTACAAAAAACTTGTTAATCTGGAAATATTTTCCGGTTTCCAGTAGACAGGACATTAATTTAAAGTACACTACCTATTCCAGAGTAGCTCCACAGATAGGAAGATTTTTAAACAATTCTAGAAGCAGGAGCCACCTGGACAATTTACATTCAACCTGTATCTGTCAAGGAAGTTTTGGCAATTTCTTCTGTGGCATTTCATACTACTTCATGATATCTTTACCAATCATTTTAAAATCAAATGACTGGCACAGGTCTTCCACTTGCACTTATCTTGAAAGTGAGACCTGCTCCATGACATGCACTGGCTGCCTGAGTAGAATTCAGTTCTTGATTTTCATCTGTAATGACTTGGGAGCTTCCTATTTAGGATACTACCTCAGCTATATAGTCTCTTACATTTAGTAGAAGAGGAAATCCTCTGGCAGCACATTCTCTCTGACGGCCATTAACTTTGGAAATCTCCCCTCCCATGTAGTTCAAACTACATTAAAATAAGAGAGTTGAGCAAAAGCTTAAATCCTTTACCCATGCTTTTGTAAGCACTCCCTTATTTTTGGCTTTTTTTCTTCCTAGTTTTCAAAGGGTTTTTATTATTGTTTATACTTATAGTGATTTAATTTCCAACATTTTACTATAATAAAATAAAAATATTATTCTCAAAACAGAATAATTATGGACTCCACACTATTGCTGGATTTATCTCACAGAACACTTATTTACAGGTCTGAATAATCTTTTTTGCTCAAGCTGTTCTAGAAGTAGAGACTCAAGGGGCTGTTAGCGGTCAACAGATCTGACTTAAAGGTCTAGGAGGTAAAAGAGTTTCACATTCCCTTGGGAAGGTAAAGCTTTAATTCCATGTCCCATTGAAATAAAAGGTATGACAAAAGGAAAGCTGTGGGGATGAACCCATATACCAGGTCAAAGGACGCTGTCATTAGTCTTCGAAAATTGAAGGATTTGTTTGTGTGCAGGCATTTTTGTAGTTGTATTCACCCATATATATGAATACATCTGTCTCCTGGTTGATAAGAATTAAAACAAACAAACAAACATCTCAAGCTATGTCCAACATGTCACAGGGACTGAATTAACTGAAAGAAGCTCTTGACACTGAATACTAGACCTTTCATGTTGCTAACTGAGCCTGTGTAAATAACATTACCATTCCTTTTCCAGGTAGGGAATTATTTTTAATATTAATCTAGCATTCCTCCAGAATGCTACAAAAAGGTCTAGGTCTAAGATACGAAGTTAAAAAATATAAAGGAAGAGTCATTTGGCATTAATTGAAAAAAAAACAATCAAGAACACTTTGGGCCACTGAGATCAATGATAAAATTAGGCATTTTGGAGACCCATATCAGACTGATGATAGAATTGGTACAAAATATTTAGCCTCTTAGCTTCTATAGGAGAATACTGTTTCCAGTTATTTTTAGTCAATAAAAAAGGAGAAAATACCCAAGTGTGTCTGACAATGAGAAAATGGAAGTATTGGAGGATTTTGAAATGTTAAGACAGAAAGCTTCTTATTTCATTCAATTTGAGAGGTGAAGAGGGAACTATGCCACAGTTTGGAGGCAAGAATAAAAATTCCATGAAATAGTCTCATGAGACAATTGATAGCACTCATCCATAGTTGGTGACACACTGACTCTTTCATGAAAAAGGCAATTTTGCTTCCCAGAGAAGTATCCTGGCACTAGGGATTCAAGAGGACAAGGCTCTCGCTGCAATTTCTGACTTTCTAACCTGTATTAATGTCTGCAGTTATCAAATTCAGAACTTCTAACCATGACTTTGTTACAAAGAGGATTCTCCAAAAAGACACAAAAGTTGAGGATTGGCCTTTTCTTCTGCAATATTAGATTTATGTTAATAAAATCTTTCAGAGTTTTACGCAACACTTTTCTAAATAGAAATTTATTTTCATACCAATAATAATTTAATATGAATAATTATGAAGTCCTGCTGCTGAGCAGACGAGCCTACTAATCCAGAATGAAGTTACACTAGAAATTTCAGAATTATGCCAAGAGGTTTGGATTTTAAAAATATTCTAAAACAACATTAAACAACAGTTAGCTATTACCAGATAATTGTGGTAAGAGACGCTACTTTTTATAAAATGATTTTTGCCAGTCAAAAATAAGTCCTTGATTGGAGGGATGGGGTGAGGGGAAAGGATATTTAGGACAGATTCTTATAGGAATTTCCAAATTAATTTTCAGACAGATTTGTTAGGACTGTTTGGATACCAAAGTAGCTTTCAATACAAATGAAAGATTTAGTTATATTTTGTACCTGTTGCTTTGCTGAAATCTTTCTTCCAAAAATATTATTTTAGTATAAAATGGTTGGACTGAATCATCATCACAATGAATAGTGTCAAACAAGCAGTAAATAATCTCAAAAGAGACTGAAGAGAAACTTTGAAAGGAAAGAACTAATTTGAAAAAAGTTGGAACACCTGTGGTGTCTTAAAAAAAATTTGCTAAATTCCTCAGGTTTGCTTCTGAAGGGATGGCACACCTCTTCTTGTAGAATAAGTAAAGAGAACATGTTGATCACTACTTAGCGTGGTTTCATTTTCTTCTTTCTTCAGAATATAGTAGAAGTAAAGCAGAAATATAGGAGACCAAGGTTTTGTTAATGATTTCTTTGTTCCCTATAGAAAAATGACCATTTGAGAAAATTTTGCAGATAATATGTATTAACCTACTTTCTTCCAATTTGGCAAACAAAACACAAATTATGTTCCAGACAAGAATGCTCTTACAAATTGTTCCTGTCATGTGAGAGAGATACTGTAGTAGTGATGGTCCAGAAGTTGTGCAAGAGGCAAGGATTTCTTAGGATTATATCTTTTATTTAACCAACTGTATAGTTGGGATAGAATTAGACAAGCTTTTGAATGTAAGATACTCATCAGGTAATTTAATCTGTATGCACTTCTATATGTGAACACTAACAGAAATGAAAATAAAAGCTCCAGTATCTTTGCATATTATCCATTCATAACAAATAGTTATTAATGTTTTCAGCAAACTGAAAACATATGAAGTATTCACGTGTATCTACAGAAGAGTCATGATTAATTATACTTGAGATTTTTACTATGCATACAATATCATCTACCACTATGGGAACTGTGTAAAACTTGTTCAAAGGCGCGGCCCCAGCACATAACATACTAGTGTGCCAACTAAAGGATTTTGGATAAGAGACACTACAGGAAATATCTGACTTCATAAGCTTATAGAAAAAGTCCAATGAATATTTCCTAAGCACAGTATTATTTCAGACACTTCCACAAGATAGTTATTTTGCCAGGTTTCCTGTATTAATGCGATTACCTGTGACTAGTTTTAACCAAGAAAAGGAACACTTACAACTGGAAAAAAAAAACCCTAAACAAAACATCAAAACAGAATTTATCAAAACTATTATTCATGGGGAGAGGGTGAGAAGAGTCCTTCTTGACAATAAAAAAATTTCATTTTGTATTGCAAAATCATAGCATTTAGCATGCTAGTAAATTGCAGCCTGCCAGTCTATTTTAACTATCTGTATATGAAAATTAAATCAGGATGCCTTTGTGGAAGCTTATATAGGCTGAGCTTTTTCAAAATCAGGCTATCAAATGGGGAATATAAACTCTTCAGTTTATGATCTCTCTCATGGTTAGAAGCATAGAAAATTCAGTGTCTTGCCTAAATAGTCAGTTCCACGTTAACTATTACTAGTTTGGAAATTGAGAACATTCCTTTTTACTTTAAGAAAAGTTACCAAGAATTTCTCTGTTCAGTATTCATTATTGACAATTGCTTTTGCTAAGTTTAAAAAAGTTTGTTAGTTTAATTAATTAATGTAATGTTGATGCCTGATGATATTATGGCCCATATTTCGGAACAAAAATAAAGTTGCACGTACAAGATTCCTTTGATGATGTGAACATACAACTGTACATAGGTATGCATGTAAAACAGACATGCTTGATTGTCTGATACTTGACCAACTCAATAGTTTGGAAATTAGAAGAAACTGAGTTCTATACAGGAGAGAGATTTTGGCATCCAAATTTTCCTCCCTTTGGAAATGCATGAGCTAGGAGTCCCAAAGCTTCACTTCTTTATGCAGGTCTAATAACTGAACATTGTAAAGTGAGCCATCAAATCAGAATAGGAATGCCTTACACCTAGGGTTACCTTACGTCTGGGTTTTCCTGGACATGTCCTCTTTTTGGGTCTTCCCGTCTCCGTCCGAGCGGTCTTTTAAAATATCAACAAAAGTCTGGGATTTTGCTCTGCCCAACATCAAAGTTCTTTCCAGCACTTCCCAGCTTGCCCTAGCAAGGAGCTGCTTGCGGCTGGGAGGAGAGGGGAGAAGGGAGATTGGAAGCAGGGGGCACCATGTGCATCTAAGTGTGCATGCCAGCAATGTGCATGTGCAGACAGGCAGGGTGGTGGAAAAAGTCCTGACAGCTGCATGCAGGTAAGTCTATGGGGTGTGGGGTCTGGAGGGCCAGGGCTTGGGGTACTGGCACGCGCGTGCGTGCGTGGAGGGCAGGTGTCTGCACTTTCCAGACACTACAACTGCAGCAAGGCAAGGGAAGCGGGGGAGGCACCTGTCCCTCCAGCGGGGAAATGGGGTGGGGGTGCCCTTCAGGGGCAGCAGGGAGCTGCGGCGTGACCTGGCCAGCTGCACTAGGGCCAATGCCCTTGCTCGCAGGGGCATGGCAGCTGGGAGACAGTGCAGGCCTGAAGGGAGCAGGGGGCTGTAGGTCAGGAGTGAGAGGCACTGGCAGGGCTGTAGGAGCTGTAGCTTGGGAGTGAGGGGCACTAGAGGGGGTGGGGGGACTATGGGTTGGGAGCATAGGGCACAGGCAGTGCCAGGGGGCTGTGAGTTGGGAGTGAGGGGCACCAGCATGCCCTGGGGGGTGGGCTACTGTGGGTCAGAAGTGAGGGGCAGCAGGAAGGCTTGGGGAGCTGTGCCTTTAAAGTAAGGGGTAGGGGCAGGGCACATGGCTGCCCCCACATAATCATATTACTGTCCCCCCCAACAGGTGTCCTCTTTTTGAAACTAGAAATATGGTAAGCCTACTTGCACCCAGAGTGCAGAGATATTATCAATATACTAAGATAGTGAAGGAACACTCCTATAGAGTCTATTCTTGCTGTCACTTCTGTGCAAAGTAAAGGCAATTATATTAGCATAAAACTGGAAACAATAAGATCAGACCAAAAAAGTGGCAGGTATAAGGCATTTTGTAACCAAGAAACACGTCAGTATTTTAAACAAATGGTACATATCAGATATGTAGTAAAACAAGAAAGCAAGTTTTCCTCATAGGACACATCACATAATCTTTTAGGTTTGGATCAGTAGTAATGCCTATATTATTAGTTTATGAAGAATATGCAAAAACAGAACAGTTTCAAGATTCACTAGTGAAGTGCATCTATCAAATTCAATATTTTAAGTCAGCCAATAAATGTAACCTCCAGTTTTCAAAATCTGACATATCCAGGTTGTAGGTGTATTCTGAAGTGTGTTTAAGATAGTGGTAAGTATTTTTTTAAGTTCTCATTTAATTAAATGGCAAATTTACAAAAGGGAGGGAGAAGTGGGAAAGTGTTGATAGATTTTGCACCTTTAAAACTTGGCAAATGAATGAAGGCCTTATTTAATCTTTTGGAAAGGGCTGTCCAGCCTTATTTTCTATTAACCACTGCATTCAAGTTGAAATGTTAGCTGTTAAAATGGGAAGCTGAATCATTATGATTTCAGTGCCCAAACTGATTTTTTTTTTAACTAGCTTTTGGAAAACCATATTGTGATGGCCTTGCATATTTAATGTGAATTCTACTTTAGTTTAATTTTTACTGTTATACTATAGTTCTCAAAGTTACGATATGAAAAATAATGTTTGGTCTGCTTCGAAATAGGATCTATTTCTATTTGCATGGTAATAAGGTATTCTATTCAACAAGATGTTGAAGGAAGATGCTAATGAGTTTTAATGCTCAATGGTTAAAAGTAATCAATGGAATTGGGTAAGAACACCTTGTTACATGTAATATAGTATTTGTGTAAATGCTAGAATATGAAAAGAAACCAGCGACTGTAAAACATACAACAAACCACCCAGGTGATTTGAAACACTGAAGTTCATTATACAAGGAAAAAAACTGCTGCATTGTCTTACTCTAGATTCAGCTCCCATTGAAGTCATACAATCTCAAAAAGCAAAAAGCCTTATAGCAACTCCAAGAAACCAGAATTTCCATGATTTACCTTGATCACCTCTTCATCACACTTTTCATAGAAAATTTCTTTGAAATATTCTGCTACTTATTATTTTGGAACACTCTCTAATTTTGCTTCCTGTTAAATAACATTTACGTTTACTTTAAGACAACTGTATACTTAGCCTTGGCTTACCACCATTGTATCCTGGCAAAGGAATGCTGCTTTGTGTCAGGAAAGTATGGGGGAAGCCTGGAAATTCCTACACTCTCCAGCTGCTCTGGGCAGGCAATATAACTTAGATAAGACTTGAATAATGAGACTGCATTAGACTGCATTATAAGCAGGAGTTTGATTTTCTCTGAAAATGTTTGCTGTAAGAGGGCTACGGTCAGTGGGCAAAGGGAGTACCAGGACACCTGCATGCTGAGGGTGTCTATATAGCACAAATGAGTATCATGTTAGATTATCTGAGCTAGGCCTGCTCACACACAATACCAGCATAGCTGATCTTCTTCATAGGGTGAAACATATCACCCATTTTCCTGCCCATTGATACTGTGGGACAACACGCAATGTGTTCTCCTGGGACTTGAGAGGCCTGCTACTGTGCACCCCAGGAATTCCCACACAGGACTGGGCCCCTCAAGCCTTAAAAGTACTTGCTCAGCTTTCTATGTTTGAAAAGATGTGCCTCTAGGAATCTCCAGGGCATGTCTGAGTGAGAAAACCCCAACTTTTTCTGTTTACAGAGGTACAACCAGGAGATGTCCAGGGGCATCCCTGCTTATAGAGACATGCCCAGGAGTTCCTGTAGGCACATCTCAGAGTGAAGAAAGCAGAAATGCTCCCAATACTAGAGGGATTCATCCTTCATGGGAAATCCATAGGGAGCAGGAGCAGGCCCCTAAAGCCCCTAGAGTACCAGCCCAGGGCACCTGGAGAGTGCAGAAATCTCCAGGCTGCTAACACACTCTCACCACAAAGCAAATAGAAGTCCACCACAATAAAGCATTACAAATTAATAACACTTTTATTATGGTCACATTTTGGGGGCATTTGTGGCATGACGAAGGGCATGGATATCTGTTTGCTTGGCTTTTGTGTTGCTGTAAAGATTTTTATGGTGGTACAAAGCTGACAAATGGTGATGATGGCTTCCACTGCAGATCTAGTTCTACTTTAGTGTGGTGTGAAGTGCAAGCTAATGCAGGATCAGTGCTTTGGGTTCCAGAAGTGGCCTGTCCTCTGGATCTCTCTGCATGGTACTATCTTGTGCTGCACAGAAAAACCCATTAAGGTTCTAATGATCCAGCAAATGCTCAACTTCAGTGCCAGAATTAATAATGCTTAACTTAATCCTTAAGTGTTTTCTTGAATTGTGGCCTAAAAATTATCTAAAAACAATTAGTTAAGCACTATAGCCATGTAGCAAGAACAATTTAAAAGGAAGTGATTATTTTTAAAATGTTAAAGTAGCAATATCAAAGAACAGTGATTTCTGAGTGGTATTATATTTTTTAAAAGTGCTATATCTTTCTTGATTTGTACAGTAAAAGAAAATTTAGAACTTAAAGGTGGCAAGTTTGTTCATATTAGTTCTTAAGGCACTCTTAAAGAGTTCTCTCTGATTTTAGTGCCAAGATGGTGAAAAAACATTTAAAGAAAAGGTTACACAGCACTAACAGCAACAGTATGTCAGTTTTATGACTCCCTCTTATCTTAAGCATTGCTATGGAGCTCACTTGCATGTTAGCCTTACAGCCTCTAAATCCTTGACACGCTCAGTCCCAGGCTCCCTACCAGTTTATGGAATCAGTCAGCCGACCTGGATTGGGGTTTAGAGTGGGGAAAAGCCAAACGCAGCCCACAAAAAGAAAAGAACAAGAATACCGAGCTCAGTATCACACAATATGTTTCAAAAGTCTCTAAATATGCATCTGCCTCTTCTGTTACGGAAAAGGAGAGACACCCTGTTAACAAGTTTAAAATATAAGAGGGCAGGCCTTAAGAAAAAAAAAGACTTTATAGATTTTTGACATTATTTATAGAGTTTTGAAATTAATTATGAAGTTTAGAGCAGAATTCTTCTGCAACAAGATCTGCATGTACTTCCAGACAGAGATGGACTACGGTAGAACTCAAACATGAATACCGAATGAGCTTTGAGGGTACCTGAAACACTTCAGCAGCTTACTATAGTGATAATAGAGCAAATATGTTCAAGACTGTTAGCTACATTTCATTCAATGACAGAAAACAGTGCTACTTGAACCTTTTGCTATAAATCTTTTAATATCTCATGTGGTAGCTCTGCAGCACAGTACCTAAAATTTTCAGTTTTGCCACTTTGGCTGAAGTAGCAATATATGTTTTAAAAGGGGTCAAACCACCCAAACTTCTGATACATTTCTGAACTTCACAAATTTAACCATCAATGTTAGCAATATAAACTTTATCCAGCCCCCATATAGAGGTGCTGAAGACTGAAATTAAAACCTATAATGAGACAGCTGAAGTAGCTATAGTAGAACTAAAACTGATTGCCATCTAAATCCCAGTCTGCTGCTTGGTAACAATTTATAGAATATTCTGCCCCACACAGAAAAACCAGAATGCTGTTCTCATGGGGCCTCTAACCTTCCTCCTAATGAGCTCTTAAATTATCCTTGTATATATATAAAAAAGTGCCTCATAGTCAAGCTAGCCAATTGTACTTGTGAGGAACTAATGTTGTTCACAATATCTATACAATGTCTGCAAAATTTTTTTTGCTATGTTTTTCTTTTTAAAATATTACTATTATTTTTATACAGTTCTTAGTCTCATGGAAAGTAACCAACTGATACCCTTCCAAGACCTCTAACTATGGAAGAGATACTATAGCTGACCAAGATCTCTATACTCAAAACCCCTTTGCCTGTGTCTATCCTGGATCTAGTTTACGTGGAAAGTCTTCAGGATTTTTTTAAAAAAGACCTACCATAGCAAAAGAAATGTCACTGCTGGATGGATGATGCATTTTGTTGCTTCAGACTATCCTGCCACAGCCAAGGAATCCCACTCATGCCACAAGACAGTTCCCCTCCAAGGTAGAATATTTTAAAAATTCTAATAATTCAGCAGTGCCCAACCTCACACCACTACGCCTTAGCTTTTCTGAATTTATTGGCACCCCATTAAAAATATTTATTCATTACAGTGCATTATTTAAACTGGAAAAAGCATACATAAATAACTATATTATAATCAATGCTATACTTGAGCCTGGCAGTTGAGAATCACTGCTTTAGAAAGATACCATTATGGCTCCCATCACCCTGGTATCTGAACACTCCAAATCTTTAAAGTATTTATCCCTAGAGCAACTAAGGCACAGATAAAGGATCAGATTGTATCTCATTTTGAAGGTGTCTAATGGCACTTAGGGATTTAAGTGTGAGGTCTAGAATTTGGATTTTAATACAAAATCAGATACCTTTTGGAGAAAGGGCTGTGTGTAAAACATCTTATGTACTTATGTAACATCCATAAGAAAACCACAAGTTTCCCCAGCTTGGTGGGAAACTGCTTGTTTTCAGCATAAAATGAGAGGGGAGAAGGAAAGGTAGGTTGGAAAATAAAAGTGAAGGGCACACCTATAAAATGTCGGGGGGGGGGGGGGGGGGCAAAGGTCCCCCCGGGT
>NW_017728994.1:73344121-73358836 GCF_001723915.1 Gavialis gangeticus | reverse complement strand
GGGGGGGGGGGGGCAGCCAAGGCTCTCCCTGGATTCATGCTGTGAAGGTCTGCCTGGGCAGGATGGTGCAGCACAGCCAGGCCTGGTTACAGATTATCTTCTGAAAGAAACTCCTGGATAGGAGTTCTGGGTAGGAGGGCCTCCCACCTATCCTAGGAAGAGGGAGAGAAGCGGCTAACCTCCCCACAACCCCCACCAAGCTCCTCCCATCCCCACCAAGCCACACTCTTACTTTCAGCCTGGCCTGCACCCTACTACCACAAAGGAGAGACAGACACCTCCTCTGGGTCCTAAAGAAAGTTGAATCCTCTCCAGCCACTGTCAGGTCTAGCCCTGCACGGTCACCTGGAAACAAAGGCACAACAGAGCAGTTCAACCTGGAGAAGGGGCAGCATGGCACCCTGAAAAGATTTCATGTCACCCCAGGGTGTTGCAGGACCCCAGTTTCTGTAACAGTCTCTGTAATAGTTCATTCCATGGCTTTTAAGTCAGCTTAAGAAACATTTATTAAATGTTGGTTTATCCACAAACTACAACATTATTTTCAAGTTTGTTTTATAATACACAATATTATAACTTTGATGCTGTAATGTCTGAAGAAACCACCTGTCAGGTCGTATTAATCTGTGTCAAAAAAGCACTTGCCAATATGGATCCAAATTACAACTGATATTTTAACCAGTTTTTAAAATAAAGATGGAAAGTCTGCTTTTAAAATAGACCTGAAAACTAAATATTTTAGGTTGAAATTACTAACACAGTAGAATACATTTCCTACATTAAAATTATTTTAATTTCACAAAAATGCTTGCCAGTCTGAAATGAAATCTAAATATTCAGCCATGATGACCTCTTGCTTGCCTGTATAGTCTGCATGGTGTCTCCTTTCACTCCATGGGTTAAATCAAGTAACATTCAAAAGCAAACATTCAAAAAACTGGCTGGAAATAGGAGCCCCACTTATTAAAGGAAAATTTGGAAAAAAGCAGAACTGGTTTCTTTAACTTGTTTTACTACTGCCTAGCCTGTTTTCCAAATTTTTCTGTAGGCTTATTTATAAAAAATCCCACCAGAAATAATACATTAACCAATATTGTTCCATTATTGATATGCTTTTAAATATTGTAATTCACATCTCTACAACTCAGCTACCCTACCTGAGAAGGAAAAAAGTGAGAATAATGGTTACCCACGTTGATTAAGACATTTCCCAGAGTATTTTGCAATCTATCAATAAAGGAGTCAAGTACTACAAGCCCATTCTTACAGAATCACAAGATCAGAAGGGGCTTCAAAAATCATTTAGTCCATTTAAAATCAAATACCTGAATCAAAGAAACTCTGATTCATGGTGATTCAGATTGGCTGCTATAGCTAAGCAGTCAAGCTGTTAACAAATCTAGTAAAAACAGAATAGGTAAGAAAACAATTTCTTAGAAGTCTATACAGACGATGTTACCATTACAAACAAAAAGGAGGTCTTTACAAAGCTACTGGTTGTAGTATCAGCTACAAACATATAATTTTTAGGACAGAAAATGCTCTATGGTTATGCACTGAAGTATTTTCTGGGTCACTGTATCCAAACTTTTCTCTTAGAAAGGTAACCTTTGAGTGAGTTTGCTTCAGTTCTCTAAAGGTTGTGTGACCTTACATGACTGTTCCTTAAGTCTGCAAATCTGAAACACAACCACCAACAACCAGACAAGGAAAGGAGAGCATCTTAGAGTAGTCAAGCTAAGCAAAATAAAATATGACTGGGTTGAATGATATTGTTCCTTTATTTTTTCCCATTGTATCTGCAGGCTAGAAAGTGAAGATGACCAGTATAGTCATAGTATATGAAAACATCAAATGGTGATGTTTTAAAAATTGAACAATTTAGACCATTTAGGAACGTCATTCATAGAAATTGTACATTTGATTTGGACGTTACTAATTTACACAAACAACTGAGAACTCATCACAAAATATACTTGTTTATTTACATTAACCAAATGGTGTTCACTGGGTCGGGAACCAATGGAAACCAGTTATCCTATGCATTCCGAGCTGCACCATGTGCTCGGGCACCCCTGCCTCACCTTAAGCTCTTTCCATATGAGCACCATTGCTGTATCACAGCAAGTCCCAGGCCACTGGCTCCCCCAGAGCTGCAGTGCCCCACCCCTGGTGGGGAGGGGAAGCTTGGAGCCCAGAGACCCTAGCTGCTTCTACAGTTGGACCAATATGGGGGAGGAGCAGCTGGGTGGGAAACTGTGACTGCAATTTAACCCCTCACATCTGGACCTCCAGTTGGACAGCCTTGCCCTAAGTCAGGATCCCTATAAAGGAAATACAGACTTTTATTTTAAAAAGTAATACTTTGGAGTTTTTAAGGGGCTCTTAAAGCCCAACTGAACTGTGCAGATACTTAAACACAAAGGTTTACATAACTTTCTTTGTACATACCTTTGGGCTTTGTAACTCTAGAGGAAAGCTGATTTTCACCTCATAAATCTTCCACTGAAAACAGATTTCACTCTACTATATTTAGTAATTCAGGTAAAGGTATATTAGCAACCATTTTCTTTCTTTGCTCTCCAGTGGTTGCAGTTTGGCATGTCAGCAGATGAGGTCAAGCCACATGCAGGATGGCTGCCTGCTGCCTGCCTTTTACATGAGCATCTATGGTATACTTGCTGGGAAGGGTCAGGGGAGGATGGGGGTCATTCTAACTTGCTTGGAGAAGCAGGGAGCTAGAGGAGCATTTATTCAGCGGTGTTTTAAGAATAAGCAAAAAGAACTAACTGGACTAATAGTTACTATCCACAATCCTACAAGAGAGCAGACAGCAGGAAGCATTGCCTATAAAAGGGAAGTGTTGAACCACCTTAAGAGTCTATTTTCAATTCCTTATAACTTTGGCAAAATTTCTGCAAAAAACACCTTAAATATTACAAATAAACCTGATTAAAAACACTGTCCATCATTAAACTGCTGCTACAAGCAGCATGTGCTCAGTAATGAAAAAATCAACTATGAATCTGATTAAATGTAGCCAACACTTACCATGATTATAAAACACATGGCCCATATAAGGCAAACATGCTGATGGGAACCTAACACAAGGATAGATTATGGCAGCCCACCTGTATAAGATATATGGTAATGCCCACTGTCCTCAGTCTTCCCCAGCATCAGCACTTTTCCAAGTCATGGTGAGCCACTACATTGAATACTTTTAGACTTCCTCTTTAGTCTCAAAGCTGAGCGTCCCGGGGAGCCAGAGCGCAACTTACCAGCACAGCAGGAAGAAGAGCATGCGGCGCTGCCAGAGAGACCCACGCGGTGCGTCACCCGCTTTTTTATGCAAATGCGCCCGGAAGATGATGTCAGCGGGAGTGGGCAGCTGGCGAGGATAAAAGCAGCTGCAGAAGAGAGAGAGGGGGAAATGGAGGAACTGGGACCGGGTCCAGCAGCAGGAGGGGCAGCAAGCCCCAGAACGGAGCAGGCAACAGCTCCACCAGCGAGAGGGACGGAGAGCCCCAGGGAGGGGCAACGACCGGCTCCACCGGGGAGGAGAGTGGCCGCAACAGCCAGCAGCAGGGCTCCGGACAAGCAGAGGCAGGCAGCGTGGCTGGAGGCTGCTCACGAGGGAAGAGAAGCAGGAAGAACGTCCGACGAGGGACCCTCGGGATACGGACCTGAAGCCAGCAAGACACACAGGTGGAGTGCTGGGGTGGCGGTACAGGGACTCAACCCTATAAAAGGGAGTGAAGACCCGGGAGAGCCCTGAGAGGGTGTAGTCGGGCGGAGGTCACCACCATTCTGCCGTGACCAAAAACTTAAAGGGGGCACTAGGGAGGTTAGGGGCCAGAGACAGCCTGGGAGGACCGAGGGAGGTCCGGTCAGGATCCTCAGCCTGTAGAAGGGCTGAGGAGCTGGTCTTTAAGTTTGATTGTAGGTTTGTTTTTCAGTTAAAGGAATACCTTAGCAGGGACAGCTGAGGAGGTGTATTCATGGAAATAGGGTCAAGGGTGCTCTAGAGAGTCCAAACCTGTGCTGCGACCCTGTGCAGGGTCAAACAGGGAGGAGGAAGGAGGGAATGGGGTCAGGCAGGTCTGCGAGTATCCCGACCAGGGCAGGCCAGGCGAAGGGGAACTATCATCCCACCAACAAGAGATCGTACCCATAGAAGGGAAGGCACTAGAGGTGGCGTGAAGCCAGGGTGCAGGGGTGGTGGAGCCCCGCAACGTGACCGCTGAGGGATCCTGGGCTGCGGAACACTCCACGAACCGTCCTTAAAACTGAACGTAACATCAAGTTGTGGCGGGCAAGAACTAAGGTGGGGACTGGGCTGAAAGAGATCCGCTCCGATACCTTGGTAATCCTGTGAGAGAAGCGTCATCCCTCTATCAAAGGTAAACCACTTGCGGGTGAGGACTCTAACCCGGCGGTCACACTGAGCTGTGCCTGCCTTTCCCATTTCCAACGAGTCCTGTTTCTTAACCAATCTTAAATGTCTGGGAAACCTTAGCAAATGGGGACTCAAACAGCTCACCCAGAATGCCTCTGTCCCTCTCTCAGCCTGTCGCATAAGATTGGTGTGGTTCTGCCCTGCATGAAGTGGATCAGGTTACCCAGCACCTCTGAATATAAATTTCTGAAGGATCTCAGGACTTGTGAGAACACCTGGTTCCAATCATGAGTGGAGGGATAACTAGCACATGGATCCTTTGTAGGGGATATCTGGAGTGCACACACGCACAGCAGTGCTGAGTTGTGGGATCGTCAAGGCTTGAAACACTTCTGACCCTGCTGGGGCCCAGATCAATGTACTATGAGGTAAAACATAAGCCTTTTGGTTTTGGACTAATATCATGCACAACTTGTATAAAACTGTTGCTTAAAAGTGTGCTTATGGCGTACCTGTGCTAAAACATGTAGCAGTTTAAAAAAAAAAGTAAATTGCATCAATTCAGGATGAACTGATTCCATGGGTACCTGTAGTAATGAAAAATAGCCTAGATGTAAATTACTCTAAGTATGTTTATTCAAGTTTGTTTCCAAATTTGCCCCTCACTTCCACATGCTCAGGAAGAGCTGGTTCTGGCAGTAAGGAGGGGAGGAAGGGGGTATAAAGGGCAGCAGTTGATGGGGGGGAAGAGAAAGAACAAGGGGGCTACCTGACCCCCATATTTATTTCCTGCGCTGTAGCAGCAGTAGGTGGACAAATTCAAAAGAAACCTCCAATAATTAGATTCTGTACTAATATTATAACAAACATATACATTTCCCATATATAGAATCTAGATGGGGGGTCATCTTTTATTCAGGATTGTCTTTTGAGTAAATACGGCATATTGACACATGCTCAAGTGATCAACAGGATTGGAACCTTTAAATTCACCACACAGACTTTACCATTTAAGCTAACTTAATAAATTACAGCAACAGCACATTGTCATTAGCGCTAGAGGTGGATGGAAGGGAGGGCAGTGGGACTATGTTAACAGATTTCTCAGATATTTGCTGACACTAATGGTAAAGACTAAGACTCAGGGATCTTGGTTCTATTTCTGGTGGTGAAGGGAGCATGTTTTAGTGTAAACAAACTTTCATGGCCATTCCCTCGAGTGCTCGACTCCCCCAGTCTTATCCCTGACCTTTTGTCTTGTTCAGTCCTTGGACCCACTCCTGATGTTTCTCATTACTGTCCCAATATTCTTGCTAGAATTTGTTAACAACATGACCCCAATTTTCTAGGTGCCTGACTTGAATCCTTGAAGGAAAGAGATGCAAAAGAGGACATGGTTTCCAAATTTAGTTAATCAGATCTTTGCTCTGAACATGTGAAACACTACATGATACTAAGCAAGCAAAAAAATCATGTGCAAAACTTTAAAAAAGTGGTTACTTTTTACCTTAATTTCTCAGTGCCTGTTTCCCACTTATAAAATATAAGGATACAAATACCACTCTCTTACAAGTGTTGTGAAAGTAAATGTGATTAGTTTGCAAGGCATTCCAACAGCAATGAGTTCCATAAGAAGACCATGAAGAAATTAATTTCATCTTTAGAGCAGGATTTGAATTGTGTACAGTAAAGAAGGTCTGGGGCGCCACACTGAGCAGGCAGGAAAAACTACTGATCTTTAATAGAGCACTGCCCATTCACTGCTATGCACTGAATAAGGCAAAGTACTGGAGGGAGGGAGGAAATTGTGTTTAATTACATGGTCACATACTCTTATCATTAGGGATCTCTGTAAATCACAGAGAAAGTGCCCCCTGCAGTAGCTCCTTTAATATTTTTAATTTTCCTGCTTGCCCCCGCCACTGTTCCTGATTGGCAGAGGGGCCCTGCCAGCTGGGTCATTTGCTGCTGATCGCTAGGGAACTGTAAACTGCAGCATATTTAAAACCTCTACCACTTGGGTGGGGCGGGGCAAGCAGCAAAATGAAAAACATTAAAGCTGCTGCTACAGAGGGCACTTCTGGAACAATTCACAGAGATCCCTACTTATAATGCATACATTGTGTGTGTATGTGGGGTTGGGGAGGGGAAGGATTAAGCTTGTGCATGCAACCTCCATTTCTCACATTTAATTTCTTACTGATTGATTTTATAATTTCCAATCCAAGAAGTTCTCCTTGAACTTCCAGCAAAGATGGTGAAGTTTGCAATCATCTTTAATTCCAGTCTAGGGCTTTTTCTCAAGAAAAAGCCGTCTCCTAGCTCAGGTTCCATTGTGCTACAGGAACAAACTTTTAAACTACTACAGTATCTTTATTCTGGAGCTTCAATCTTTCAAAATTTCATAGGTCCGAGATTGTGTTCTTTTGAGACGAGACGAGGACTCAAACTTGATTCAATATTATTTGGGAAACCAATGTATGCAGTGGAGTATGCACAGTACCTATATTCTGTTTTGTTAGGATTCTGTACCACACAGGAGTCTGAATATTTCATCAGTGCAATATGTCTGGGTTAGTCCAGCTGAGGGATTGTGAAGGTGTGAATAACTGAAGTCAAGACAAGTCAAGACTACCTGAAGGGGGCAAAGGCTCCAACCTAGACAAGTGAAAACAGGAGAATAAATTGCAGTTGCTCTTTTCTGAAGAAAGCTCATTATGAGCTTAACTGAACAATTTCGGGTTCATAACTTCAAAGATTACATTGGGACTAAAAACTCTTACAAACGCTTTTGTCTGTCTCATTCCCCCCAGCATCTTGCTCCTACCTCCAATCAGCATGTAGGACAAGGTCCTTAAAGTGTATGACTCCATATGATGTTGATTCTGTTTAGTGTGCACATACACTATGCAATCAACATTTCCCTGCATGCTTTTTTTTTTTTTTTTAATAGACCTCTCTGAGGATCCCAGCCCATCCTTGATGTTTTACCGTTTTCCACTGATGCCACAGCAGTTTCCACTTCTTTCAAAGTCAGCAATATGTCAAAAACATCAATTGGCCCCTGTTGTGCAGTGCTCATCCATACACACATTCTATCAGGGTTGGGTAGCAACACTCACCACAGACTCAATAATATTAGATTACAGATTACTTATAGAAGCTAGATGTCTTCACATCAGCAGGACTTGATGGGACATAAAACTGAGGATACTGAAGGCATTAGCCTAAGTAACTTTGGAGCTATTGGCAATCCTCTTTAAAATATTGTGAAGGTCATGTGCGTCCCCCAAAGCTTTGGAAAAGGGCCAATACAGTGTCCAACTTTCAGAAAGGGAAGAAGGAAGATCTGGGATATTATTGGCTAGCTAATCTGACCTTAATACCTGGAAATTTCATAGAGCAGACCCTGAAGGAATCTATTTAAAAGCACTAAGATGGGTGGGCAATTATTTTGGGTAAAGGGCCGCTTACTGAGTTTTGGCAAGCCATCAAGGGTCGCATGACAGGCAGCCCAGGGCAGAAAACTATTAATTTTCTAAATTTTTCAGGGGTCCCACAGGCTGGATAGAATGGCCTAGCAGGCCACATCTGGCTCGCAGGCCACATTTTGCCCACCCCTGCCCTAAGAGGAGAAACAGATGATCAGGAACAGCCAGCAGGGATTCACCCAAAGCAAGTCACGGCTGGCCCAACCTGATTTTCTTCTATGATAAGGTGATTGGCTTTGTGGCTGTGGGGAAAAAAATCAGTGGATTTGATATTCCTTACTTTTAGCTAGACTTTTTATATACGTCGCGTATCCCATGACATTGTCATGAGTAAGAAAATACAAACTAGATTAAAGTACTGTAAGGTGGATATATAATAACTATTTGGATCATAAAGATCTATAAGCAGTCCTCAATGGCTCAATGTCTAGTTCGGAAGAAGTTCCCCAGGAGTCTGTCCTGGGTCCAATATTGCTTAACATCTTCAGTAATGATTTCATAGTTTCATAGTTGGTAGAGCTGGAAGGGACCTGAGCAGATAATCGAGTCCAACCGACCCTAGCTAGGTGATTATCTAGCCTCCTTTTGAAGACCCCCAGGGTAGGAACAAGCACCACTTCCCTTGGAAGTTGGTTCCAGATCCTAGCTGCCCTGACAGTGAAGTAGCGCCCCCTGATGTCTAATCTGAATCTACCCTGTGTCAGCTTGTGACCGTTACTCCTAGTCACTGCTGGTACTGCTCGGGGGAACAGGGACTCTCCCATTCCCTGCTGGTCCCACTTGGCCAGTTTGTAGACCGCCACCAGATCCCCTCTCAGCCTTCTCTTGTGGAGCCTGAACAGGCTCAGGTCCCATAGTGTCTGCTCACAGGGCCTACCTTGTTATCCCCTGATCATGCGAGTGGCCCTCCTCTAGACCCTCTCGATGCTGGCCACATATGCAGCACAGTATGCTGCTGGTTCTTCCTCCCTAGGTGCAGTACCTTGCACTTGTCAGTATTGAAACCCATCCTATTCTCATCCGCCCACCCCTGTAACCTGTCCAGATCTAGTTGTAGTCTGTCCCTCTCTTCTAGTGTGCCCACTTCTCCCCACATCTTAGTATCATCTGCGAATTTGAACAAGGTGCTTTTCACCCCCTCGTCCAAGTCGCTGATGAAGATGTTGAACAGTGTGGGTCCAAGGACCGAGCCCTGAGGAACCCCACTGCCCACATCCCTCCAGGTCGAAATTGACCT
This sequence comes from Gavialis gangeticus, assembly GCF_001723915.1. Taxonomy (NCBI): domain Eukaryota; kingdom Metazoa; phylum Chordata; order Crocodylia; family Gavialidae; genus Gavialis; species Gavialis gangeticus. Next base: position 73,349,709 of record NW_017728994.1, on the reverse strand, counting down.
ATCCACCACCACTCTCTGGCTGTGGTCCTCCAGCCAATTTGCAACCCATCTGACTCTGTAGGCATCGACACCACAGTCGCCTAATTTTTTTTAATGAGAATGGGGTGAGAGTCAGTGTCGAAGGCCTTCCTAAAGTCCAGAAAGACTACGTGCACCGTGACACCTGCATCCAAGGATTTTGTGACCTGGTCATAGAAGGCAACGAGGTTGGTCTGACAGGACCTGCCTCTAATGAACCCATGTTGATTGCCCCTAAGCGTAATCTCCCCTGCTGGTCCCTTGCATATGTGCTCCTAGATTATTTTCTCAAAGAGCTTTCCCAGGATTGAGGTAGCTGGCCTATAGCTTCCTGGGTCCTCCTTCCTCCCTTTTTTGAAAATGGGGACAACATTGGCCCTTTTCCAGTCCTCTGGCAGCTCACCAAAGTACAGGAGTGCTCATAAAGCTGTGCCGGGGTCCCACAATGACCTCTGCCAACTCCCTCAGCACTCTGGGGTGGAGATCGTCAGGACCTGCTGATTTGAACATGTCTAGTCCCATTAGACTAGACTACTGAACAGTCCCACCAAAGTCTTGAATTTCATCCATTTCATTTCATACCATGTTTCTTGTTTGTTCAGGCCATTCTAGATGCTAGATCTACCCTTCACAGTGCCTGCAACTCCACCAAACTTTGCATCATCTGCACATTTGCTAAACAAACACTCAGTTCCTTCATCCAAATCCAAACTGACAAGTGCAAGGTATTGCACCTGGGAAGAAAGAACTAGAAAAGGATCTTGGTGTCATTATTGATTCCAAAATGAACATGGGCCGCCAATGTGGGGATGCGGTCAGGAAGGCTAACAACACTTTGTCATGCATCCACAGATGCATCATTAGCAGGCCCAAGGAGGTGATCCTCCCCCTCTATGCGGCACTGGTCAGGCCTCAGTTGGGAGTACGGTGTCCAGGTCTGGGCACTGCACTTCAGGAGGGATGTGGCTAGCATCGAGAGGGTCCAAAGGAGAGCCACTCGGCATGATCAGGGGGCAGCAGGGAAGCCTATGAGGAGAGGCTACATGACCTGAACCTGTTCAGCCTCCACAAGAGAAGGCTGAGAAGGGGATCTGGTGGCCATCTATAAACTGGTGAAGGGGGACCAGCAGGCAATGGGAGAGTCCCTGTTCCCCCAAGCACTACTGGGAGTAACAAGGAATAATGGCCATAAGTTGACAGAGTAGATTCAGGCTAGATATCAGGACAGGCAGCTGGAAATGGTGCTCATTCCTATTCTGGGGGTCTTCAAAAGGAGGCTGGATAATCACCTAGCCACGGTTATTTGGCTCCTGCATTCTTTCCTGCCCATGGTAGGGGGTCTGACTTGATGGTCTGCTCAGGTCCTTTCCGACCCTACCAACTATGAAACTATGAAATAATTGTCTTGCACTTGGGACAGAATTATTGTATGCACAAATGCAGGCTAGAGAATGACTGGCTAGTCTGCAGTACTGCAGGGAAGGGTTATAGTGCATCATAAAATTAAGATGAAGAAATAGTGTGCTCATGTAAAAAACAAAACAAAACACCTCAACCACATACTGGATGCTGTATCAACAGAAAGGTCTCTTGCAAATCAAGGGAAGTGATTCTTCTGCTCTATTTGAAACTCATCTCAGGTTTGCTTCTAATTTTGGCTCTAACACTTCAGGAAAGAAGATGACAGATTGTAAAGAGTTCAGTGGAGAGTGACAAAAATGATTACAAGCTCGGTAAGCATAACTTATAAAAAAGGCTGAACAGGCTAGGGTTATTTAGTCTGGAGACGAGAAGACTGAGGAGGGACTTGATAACAGTTTTCAGATACCTGAAGGATGATTACAGAGATGATGGATACAGCTGTGGCTGTACAGGACAGAAGTAGAACCAATGGTCTCAAGCTGCAGCAAAGGGAAGTTTACTTTGGAGATTAGGAGGAACTTTCTGCCTACAAGGGTGGTCAAGCATTGGAAAAGGCTACCTTGAGAGAATCTCCATAGGATCTCCATTCCCGGAAATTTTCAAGAGGATATGCTTTAACTGGAATGGTTTAGTTGAAGATGATCCTGCACTGATGAAGAGGATAGACTAGAAGGGACCTCATGAGGTAACTATAGCCCCATTTTCATATGATCTTATGAATATTTAATTCAATGTTGCGTAGCTTGTTATAGTGCTGCACCTATTGTTTGAACCAACATCAAAGGTTGGTTTTCAGATGGTTTTGAATCCTACATGGAACTGCCACACATGCCACCTGTTGGCATCTGATGGAGTGCCAAGACAGTGATTTTTGCACATTGTTCCAAGCTTCCTCGCATATCATAAATAGCTCAGTCTCTTTTTATAGTCACAGTGTAATTAAGGATAAGTTAAGCAGGTTTTGGTCGGATTTTCCCTTTATTTCAAGCAAAGGCAGGTACCAGAAACCCTCCTATTTGCACCCGAGCAACTGAGAGTATTTATAGCTGTACCCATTGCTTTTATGGCAAAAAAAAAAAAAAATGTATACATACAAATTTAACTGTATTAACTTAAAACTATGGAAGGTGATAAAGCCTCCATCAGGATACAAAAATCACATTTTAAAAATAAAGAGTGATGAGGTCTTAAACTAGCAAGAGTATAATACCACAAAAGAAGCTTTTTCATTAGTTAAAACTGACGACTTTGAAAACAATGATGTAAAATGGAAAACAAATTCTACACCTCTAAAGTAACAATAAAATACTTTAAGAGTATAATGGTATGAAAAGTATATAAGCTGCCAATCAACTTTCCTCCTTCCCCATTTTTAGGCCAGATACCTGTGACTGCACTACCTGGATATAATTTTAAAATATAAAATGATTAGGTAATACATTATATAATACCAGAGTAGCCTCAGCACATTCACTTGCATTTATTGATTTTGGGAGTTCATATTTTGTTAAACCTTTTTTTAAATAGGGTTGTAACTTTGTCCCCTTGATGTGGAAACCAGCAAAAGAGGTGCGAGTATGAGAGAAGGAGAGAGAGAGCAAGACGAAATAATTTATTACAAGATTCAGTCCTGCATATGTGTGAGACCACAAAATTAATGAGCGTCTTTGCAGTAATAATTTGTGGACTTCACACACAACCAGAAAAGATTATAAACGCTGTTGACCTAGAAGTAGAAATAAAGAATTCTGTATTCAGTACTGAAGAACAATTTATAAGTGAATAAAGTCTAACATGTAATGTGACTGCTTTCTGTTGACAGATGGCAGAAAAGTGTCTTCTCCATTCCCTCTCATTAAAATAATTATGGCAATGTATGTTAGTCTCCCTTCAAGTCTGGCATTTTCACAGCACATACAGGGTGCCATCATTTTAAGAATAAGGTTAAATAATAATGAAAAAATATTTTTGATATGCACAGGGCATTTGATATTAAGCTTACCTGCTTCCAGAAATAATAGCAGTGAGGAGTTTGTCAAGTGATGGTAACTGAAATCATTTAAGTTCCTATTTTAACAGGAGGTTAATTAGAGCTCTCTACTAAGTTGACATACATGTAACAAAACCAGGTCAAGCCACGGTATACTGATGAGCCTCTGTGTTATGTAACACATCCAGAACTAGGTTTGTTTCTAGTTTTCCACCTTTGCTGTCAATTGCTAACTATGAAACTGCAAATCAGATGTAGTCCATTGTGAAACTTTTCCACAGCTGTCAAATAGTACAGCTTGTGAAGCTCTGAAGAACGAATTTAGCTTACTAGAAACAACGAAAAAAAATTCTACATTCAGCTATACTTCCTGTATGACCAATACACCTGTGCATGTTGCTTGTGCAAAACATCTAAGGAGTTTATAGGACACACTGGGGAAAAACAACAACATTCATTCAGGTATCCTTGGCACTGCTAATTAGTCATGTAGTTACAGAGGTGACAAGTAAATTACCATCCTGGAGCAGAAGTTAATACAATAAGTCAATTTCCTCCCCATAATGTGTAACATTAACACTGCATGATGTCATGTCTGAACAAAAATTATCTGGTGTCAGCACCATATATTCCACTGTTTTTCACTGCTGTTCTCCCCAATATGATTCACTTTCATTATTTATGAGACTTGTCTCACTAACCCTCAAGAACAGTTCCAAATAATGATAGGAATCTGTCAGTGTAGAATTGTATTTCTCAAAACAATAACCACAGTTCCTGGAAATGTCAATATGTCAATTGAGGGTAACACATCTCTCAATAAACCAATATTTTGTAAAAACAAAACAAAAAACTCAAAAAAAATTCATGCACTGAAAAAGAAAATTTAACTCCACTGAGCTCCTTTATAATAATCCTGGCTGGTAAGGCTCAGCCTTCCTTCCAGGTGGTGGAGACAGAAACAAGTTTGTTCACATTACTCTGAATGATCTTTCCATACCATGTTATTGAATATTCATGTAGTAACTTTGCTATATATCTAACAGAACCTATATAAAAGAAAAAAATCTTCAGAAGGAGCTTATCACATTTACCTGAATCCAAGAAAACCCTGATTAGAAGGACCCCTCCAATAATTAGATTTTATGCATGGAAAATTTATAAATTTGTTATAACTTTCCACATATAGAATCTAATTATTGGAGGATCATCTTAAATTTGTCCTCATCACCACTGTAGGGAGGGAAGCAGTGGTTGGGGGGTAAGTGGTGTGGAGGTGGAGGGCACAGGTATCTTGCTCCCTACCGCCTGCCCTCCTTTTGCCTACCCTCCCCACAGTCTCTGTCCCCTGCCTGCCCCCTGGCAGCCAGAAGGCCCTGCCCTCCTCCCTCATTCCCTTACCATACCACTACTGCCTCCTCCCACAGACTCTGCCCCTGACCTGTCCCATCCCATCCCCTTCCCTACCCCCTCGCCCTGCCCAGCCATTTACCCTTGCCCTGGTACCAGCAGACTACATCTACACTGTAGCCACTGTAACCTTGTAGCAGCGATGCAAGCCCTGCTAAGGGGCCAGTCTAGGGCCATGCTCCATGCCCCAGTTTGCAGCAGGGATAGAACTTGCAGGCAGGGAGCACAGGTAAGTGGTTGGGGGAGGCAGAGGAACAGCTGGGGACAAAGCTGCAGGGAGGGAGGAGCACAGGAGGAAGATGGTGAGGGCACCTGAGGCTGTGAGGGCACATGAGCAGTGCTGGGGGGAGAAGGGGCAGATGTGGGCCAGAGGCTGATGAGGAGAGAGGCAGGAGGTGCAGAGACAGTTAAGGTAAGGTAACAGCTGTGGTTCCAGCTCCAAACCTGCCTGCACCCTTGCTACGGCATACTCAATTCCAAAACAAGAGGCCTTTCCCCTTCCCCATGTTAAATGGGGATGAAAGTTTCATCTTAGAACTGAGTAAATACAGCATATTACAGTTCAGCCCAGAAACATGGATTTTGATGCCATGGGAAATCAACTGAAAGGTTAAATAACACCACTCTCCTAAGCCCACAAAGCTTGTCCAGCAGCTGTGCCACCTTGTATTTCTTGTGGCTAGCTTACCCAAAGATGGTCCAGGGCACAGCGTCTGCCAAAGAAGGGAGAACTTCTGCATTTGTAAGT
>NW_017728994.1:73343361-73343895 GCF_001723915.1 Gavialis gangeticus | reverse complement strand
CACAGGTGGTGTTCTCTTTGATCCTCCCAGTCTTGGGCTATGGGCTGAGGAGGATCCACGTAGTTAACTAGAGACTGCGGTGCTGGTGTCATAGGGAAGGCTTTGGCTTCCATGACCACAGCCCGCTCTTTGGTGAGAGAGGCAGCGAGCTGCTGGGAAGAGATGGCCTCCACCTCTCTCCCCTGGGGAGAAGGCTCTTCTCAGCCAGACTGGCTGACCTGCTCCACCAGCTTTAAACTAAGCCCCCTGGGGGGCAGGGGGACTACTGACACTGCTGGCCTGCTGAGCAACCCTTGCAAAGCCAGCAGGCCAAGGCACTTAAGGGAGCCCACCCCTGCCCCAGCCCTGGAATGAGGCACTTGCATGCCTGTACACAAATGTCAGGAGCTTGGGGAATAAACAGGAGGAATATGTTCTCCTGCTAAACACAAATAATTACTATGTCATAGGGATAAGAGAGACCTGGTGGGATTCCACCCATGACTGGACCACAGGTCTGGATGGCTAAACCTGTATAGGAGAGAGAGAGAGAGC
>NW_017728994.1:73337567-73338361 GCF_001723915.1 Gavialis gangeticus | reverse complement strand
CACCTATACCCTGTACAGGAGAGATCATGTACATAAAAGGGGCGGAGATGTAGCTCTCTATGTTAAAGAAAGCTACATGTCCCTGCAAGCTGATGCTGGTGACCAGGGTGGACGGCTGGAGACCCTCTGGGTTAAAATCCGTGGGGAACACAGCACAGGGGACACAACGGTGGGAGTCTACTACAGACCTCCTACCCGAAGTCCTGAGCTTGACCAGGAGTTCACCCGGGAACTGGCTGAGGCCGCATGCTCCAGGACCATGGTTGTCATGGGTGACTTCAATTACCCGGACATCTTGTGGGAGGATCACTCAACAAAATCCAAGCAGTAGCAAAGCTTCCTCTTCTGCGTTGATGATCTCTACCTGACTCAAGAAGTCTATGGGCCAACGAGAGGTAAAGTGCTGCTCGACCTGGTACTGGCTACTGGGGATGACGTAATTGGTGACCTAGTGATCGATGGGAAGCTAGGTGACAGCAACCACGAGCTGATCACCTTCACCATCCACTGTAAAGCTGGCAAGTCAGTCAGCAACATGGAAGTCCTTGACTTCAGGAAAGCTGACTTTGACAAGCTCAGGAGGCTTGTCAGTCAGGCCCTAGGGGACCACGAACCCAGGGGTAGAGGAGTTCAAGAAGAGTGGTTGCTCCTCAAGGGACCAATCCTCAACGCACAAGCTAATGCTATTCCATCTTGGAGGAAAGGCAGCAGGAGGGCACAGCTGCCCCCCTGGCTCTCCAGGGATCTAGCAGACCTCCTGACGCTGAAAGGAAAGGCCTACAAAGGATGGAGGA
>NW_017728994.1:73336914-73337247 GCF_001723915.1 Gavialis gangeticus | reverse complement strand
CACTCTCATGGAACACCCATGCCCGCCACAGGACAGGGCGGTCTGGGTGAGGGAGATCCCCTGTCCTCTATTAATGCTGACATCATGGAGGAACAACTTGAGAAGCTGGATACCTTCAAGTCAGCTGGCCCTGGCCCCAGGGTACTCAAGGAGCTGGCAAGCATCACAGCCCAGCCCCTGGCACGGATCTTTGAAAACTCCTGGCGCTCTGGTGTACTGCCTGAAGACCGGAAGAAGGCCAATGTGGTGCCTATCTTCAAGAAAGGGAGGAAAGTGGATCCGGCTAACTATAGGCTCAGCAGCCTGACTTCTATCCCAGGGAAGATCTTAGAA
>NW_017728994.1:73336169-73336740 GCF_001723915.1 Gavialis gangeticus | reverse complement strand
TTTCGGATCACCCTCAAAACACTGACGACGACTTACCTGGCTTTCGACCTTGGAAATCACCTCAGCTATCCGATCGTCCTTCGGGACTGGCGTCACACCTGCCTATCTTCAATGACTTACAGTTTGTTGTACTGTATGTTAGTTCACTCCTTTTATGAGCCGTTGACCAGTCCTAGGACTATTGAGCCAGGCAGCCACCCCTAGCCTCCGGGTTAGATAGCAAGGGCTTGGCTCAAGAACCCTGTGGACCAACGGACCCCTGTGTTGTTGTTCGTTCGTCACACCACTGTAACTGAAGAATTACGTTGCCTACGCCTCAAAAGCATAAGTTGAATAAACCCTCTTGTTTAAGAAACCATCACGCTTCCGTGCTGCTCAGTACTCCATTGCAAAAAAACTCCCGCCTGTCCGCTCCAATTGCCACCACCCAGCCGCCCCACCATGACCACGACCATGAGCCTGGCTCACCAGCTCCGGGGCTGTGACAAAAGGATGTGGAGAAGTTTGAGAGAATCCAAAGAGCCACATGCATGATCAGAGATCAGGAAAACAGACCTTATGATGACAGGCT
>NW_017728994.1:73330582-73335899 GCF_001723915.1 Gavialis gangeticus | reverse complement strand
CAAGAGCAAATTGGATGCTTATCTTGCTGGGATCCTATGACCACAGCTGACTTCCTGCCCTTTGGGCGGGGGGCTGGACTTTGGTGATCTTCCGAGGTCCCTTCCAGCCCTAATGTCTATGAAATCTATGAAAAGTCAAAATCCATTACTACAAATACTAGGAAGCAAGGAAGGTAAAATTTCTTTTCTTTTTTTTTTAAATTTTTACAGAAATCAAATGTGGGAATATTATAGGCAGGCAAGGTTCTTTGAGTAGACTAACTGAGTAGTTGGAAGAAAGTTCTTAGCAAGCTTTCGGGCACATGCAACCCTGTTCAGGCATAAGGAGTCTCTGCTGGTCTGAGACTCCAAGGAATCTCAGACCTTGGAGTCTCAGACCAGCAGAGACTCCCTATGCCTCAAGAAGGGTGTCTGTGCCCAAAAGCTTGCCAAGAACTTTTTTCCAACTGCTCAGTTGGTCTAATAAAACATATCACATCTACTCAAACAAGGTTGCCTACCTATGTCCTTAGACCAATATGGCTACAACCAAAAACCCAGGAATATTATAGCCCACTTTTCATGGGGGCAAAAAAACTCAACACAAAGTTCTTAAAATTTTGTCCCCAAACCCAAGCAGCAAGTCATAAGACAGAATAGATTAGAGCAATGCCAGTGGCCCTGGCAGGAAGACCATTTCCCACTGCTGGATACTGGATACTGCTGAGTTCACACAAAGCCCAGTGAATAACATACTGTGTACTGGAAATGTTGGTAAACTGCTGCAGTACATATTTTTTGGAAAAGGCACTACAAAACACATACATGCTTATTAAAGAAATGTACTCTCAAACTTCTCTAGACAATTTTTGAAAACATGTTTCAAAGATACAGATAATACTGGTATGTAAGTGTAACATTTTCAAAAGATCTTAAGTGATTTAGGAGCCTCAGTTCTATTTTTACATGTGCATATGTCACTTCTAGAGGGGGGCTTTAGTTCATTTCAAAAACAATTTCCACCTAAATCAACAAGAGCTAAGAAAAAGTCATCATTCATTAATTCATATAACTGTAACTCTAACTTGTTGAACTAAGCATTTCTGAAAACACTACAAATACAACTACAGTCAAGCTATTCACAAAGTTCTGAGTGGTTAGGCATGTACCTAAATGAAGTATCTGAATGCTATAAAGCATTAGTAATAAGAGGAGAAAAGCTATTTCAATCTCTAAGTAGCATGAAAGTAAAAACAGGAAAAAGTATACTGCATGGAATGCCAGTCATATTTCTTATGTTGGTTTTCCTCTTTGGCCACAGGTTAAAATGAAAAAGTTGTATGACTGTATTTCTTCATAGTAGTATGAAGAAAAAAGTTTGGCTTTTTTTTTGGTGTTTTTTTTTAGGACGTGTCAAATTGTTTTAATAAAGTGAAAAAGTTCAAAGCAACAGTAATTTCAAACTTCACTTAATTCCTTAGAAAATCCCAAGAGATAATTGCTATTTCTGAAATGTTAACATGTCAAGCAAGCCTCTAAAGCAACAACTCAATACTAGCCAACATTGAAACAGACAGCTTAAAGCACAAGCTTCAGTATATCTAGATTATTTATTTGGGGAAGATAACATACGGCTTGTATTTGAATATATGTTCTTACCTCAAGAACTGGAAGATTACAATAAGAATGACTGATTTATGCTTCCATGTTACGAATTTGGTAAAAAGGAAAATAAAGGTGTTCTGAAAGGAAGGGTTACCATATTTACTCAAATATAAGATGAGATCCCCCCTGCAATCAGCATGGGGGAAAATGTTACTCATATTCAAGTACAAGGAAACCTTATTAAAACACTGTCCATCATTAAACTGCTGCCACTAGTAATGGAAACCAATCGTGAAGTTGATTAAATACAATCAACACTAAGCATAATTATAAAACACATGGCCCACATAGGGCAAACATGCTGATGGGAACTTAACACAAGGATAGATTAGGGCAGTCCATCTGAATAAGCTATATGGTAGTGGCCATTGTGCTCAGTCTCCCTCAGTGCTGGCACTTTTTCAAGCCATGGTTTCATAGTTTCTAGGGTCGGAAGGGACCTGAGCAGATCATCTAGTCCGACCCCCTGCCATGGCAGGAAGAGCACTGGGGTCAAATGACCCCACTAAGGTGGTCATCCAACCTCCTCTTAAAAACCCCCAGGGTGGGAGCCTGCACCACCTCACTTGGAAGCTGGTTCCAGACCCTAGCCGCCCTGACCGTGAAGTAGCGCCTCCTGATGTCCAACTTAAACCTTCCCTCCACCAGCTTGTGACCATTGTTCCTGGTCACTCCTTGCGGCGCTCGGGGGAACAGGGACTCCCCCAGCGCCTGCTGATCCCCCCTAACCAGTTTATAACAGGCCACAAGATCCCCCCTCAGCCTTCTCTTTTGAAGGCTGAACAGGTTCAGGTCCCACAACCTTTCCTCATAGGACCTACCCTGCTGTCCCTTGATCATACGAGTGGCCCTCCTCTGGACCCTCTCGATGCTGTCCACATCCCTCTTAAAGTGCGGCGCCCAGAACTGGACGCAGTACTCCAGCTGCGGCCTGACCAGTGCCGCATAGAGGGGGAGGATCACCTCCTTGGACCTGCTCGAGATGCATCTGTGGATGCACGACAAGGTGCAGTTGGCCTTCCTAGCCGCCTCCCCACATTGCCGACTCATGTTCATCTTGGAGTCAATAATGACTCCCAGATCCTTTTCCACCTCTGTGCTGACAAGAGGGGAGTTCCCCAGCCTGTATGTATGGTGCCTATTGTTCCTCCCCAGGTGCATCACCTTACACTTGTCTGTGTTAAACCCCATCCTATTCTCCTCCACCCATCCTTGTAACCTATCTAGGTCCAACTGTAGCCTGTTGCTCCCCTCTATTGTGCCCACATCCCCCCACATCTTAGTGTCATCAGCAAACTTGAACAGGGTGCTTTGCACCCCTCATCCAAATCACTGATGAAGAAGATGTTGAACAGGGCGGGCCCAAGGACTGAGCCCTGTGGGACCCCACTTCCCATGGTGCGCCATCACACTGAATTCAGACTGCCTCTTCACTCCCACAGCTGAACTATGCCAGTCTTTCCCATTGCCAATGAGTCCTGTTTCTTCAACAGCCTTAAATGTCTGGTAAACATCACCAAATGGGGCCCCAAAGAGTTCACTCAAGAATCCCTCTGTCACCCTCTCTCTCAGCATGTTACATAGGATTAGTGTGCCCCACTCTCCAGGAAGTAGAGACAGACCAGACTGCCCTGCACCTGAACTGCAAATATATTTTCGGAAGATCCAAGGACTCATGATCAGGCATGGCTGGCTTGAAACACTGTTGACTGCTGAGGCCCACCACAGTGAACTATACGGCAAATCAGGAGCCTTTTAGCTTTGGACTAATATTATGTATAGTTTGTACTATATCTAAGTAGCTGCCAAAGTGCTGCTAAAAAGTGTGCTAAAACTTGCAGCAGTTTCAGAAAAGGCAAACTGCATCAATTTTGGATGAACAGAATCTATGGGTACCTGTAACAGTTTGACTATATGTAAATTACTTCAAGGCCAATGTTTCCAAATCTGCCACTCTTTTCAGCACTAGGCTATACTAACAATTAGATCGGATAAAAAACAACAAAAAGTTATCAAAATACTCAAGGACTAATTTAATAGTGTGCATTGCATGTTTTATCCTAAAGGAGAGGAAAAACAGTCTACAAATATTTCAGAATTGTAAACTTTATATAGAAGTATCATTTACACAGGTAAAAATTGATTTACTTGTAAATAAAGAAATGACATTACAATATTGTAAAACCTCTGAACAATGACATGCAGTAAGCTGTAGCAGTCTCCGAAGATAAAAAGTATAAAAACCAGCTGCTTGTGATACATAAAAATTTGACTGGACAAAACATGCAAAAGTGTTGCTTGCACCACGAAGGAGATGAACTAAACTGTTTTTCTCCATCTTAACTTCTATGACTCTCCAATGAAGAGAGAAAAATTAATGATTAACTTCACTACATCAATCTTACCAAAAGGCATGACAACAAAATACCTATTCTAGGACTCTGCTTTACAGGTAGTAAAAGGTGGTCTTTGGTGTCAAAGACCAAAAGGTAATAGAAAAAGTAATAGGGTTAAAAATATTAAGTTGCTGTAAGTAATGAGAGACAGACAACATTATCTGAGAGACAAAATAACCAGAAATTGAAGATTTTTAGTTACTATGAAGAACATGTAATTCTTTAATAAGAGCCACTACTGTGAATTCTGTATTCATCTTTAAAAACAGAAACCAGGGCCTCTGACAGATGTTCATTTGAAGGCACAATGGGGTCTGTTCTACAATACCAACAATCTCACCTCCTGCCATACCAACACATGCATGGCAGGAGGTATAACTGCAGAATTGGGGATCATAGTCCAATTGCACCATATTTCCAGTAAAAGGGCCCCACTGTAGTGGTGAGATAAAAGCTGGGAATAAGGTGATTGTCAGCTGGCTCTGTGGACCAAGTCCCCGTGTAATTCCTGCCAATAGCCAGCTGATTGGGACTACCCCAGGGTGTGAGCCCAAGAATGGTCCTGATCTGCTGCTGTTGGTTGGCAGGGACTACACTGGGATTCAAGCCCTGGGTGGTCCCTGCCAGCTGATGATCCGCTGATCGGGAGTACCCCAGGGCTTCAGTGCCAGAATAGTCCTGATCTGCCACCAGCTGGCAGGGACCACACAAAGATTCAAACCCAGTGTGGTCTCTTGCCAATCAGCTGATCATCAAGAGGATTGGGACTGTACTGGGATTGTTCACTACAGTCCTGACTGTGCCAATAATCAGCTGATTGTCAGCTGGCGTGGACTGCACCGGGGTTAACAGCTGGCTCTGGAGTAGTCCACCCTGTCCCTTTTTGCTGCAAAGCAGGATGGAAGCCAGCCACAAAGTTATTACATATGTTCTGTGGTTGGTTTCTTGTTATATTGTGCCATTAATCCCCTGAACATATGGCCTGTTTATATTTTAAGATGTGATTAACAGGTTAATCATGTCTTAAGTGTAAAATATCCTGGGGCCAAAGGGTAATATTAAAAAATGGACATAGTTAAACTAGTTTTAAAAAAGTGAAGGACACATAGTTGAGAAACTCATTAAAGACAAATATAGAACACCTTGAAGTATAGAAAGATGGAAAGAAACTGTACACACACACAAACATATATATAGTATCAATATAATGAAATCCTTCCTTTCCTACTTGCTGACAAAAAATACTGGGGGGGGGGGAAGAAGGGGCGGGGGGGGCC
>NW_017728994.1:73326844-73330405 GCF_001723915.1 Gavialis gangeticus | reverse complement strand
GGGGGGAGCCATAGGGAAGCTGATTTAGCATTTCTACAGGATTTTCATAAATTTCCAAAAGTGGACTATAGGGAAAGTTAACATCATCCTTAGTTATCTTCTCTCTGGCTTTTCTTGTTCACTTTCTAACACCTTACTATCAAAATAACTTCCTCTTTTTTGTACTCAAATAAATAATTCCCTCACATTTGATCCCTTCCCTGGAGCCCTGACTTTCCACATGACCAGCTCAACTTCACCCTCAAGGTTTTCAAAGTTCCATTACTGCCTACATCTCCGTTTTAAATCTCCTCCACCCTCACGTGTTCTTCATTCCAAGAAACTGTTTCCTCATTTGTGTAAATACACAACTATAGTACTTTCTCACACGTTTCCCACGACTAAAACCAAATCCCTTTCTGTGCATCCTCTTGTCCTCGAAAGCCCACCTCTAAATTTGTTTAGCTTACCTACAATACAAATTCAGAACAAAATCTCTTTTATCAGCTTCAGAGCTCTGTGATGCTACTCCATAGTGGTTCTCATGTCACACATTGTATCATTTGTACCGAAGAAGGGCTGTGTTTGTTTGTGCAGTGAATACTATTTATGTTTTCTTTTTCCCCATACACCCATGTTTTTACACAACTTCTATAATGACCCATAAAATTTTTATACTAACTCAAGATACTCGTTACTGGACATCCTTGTGTTATCACAATGAAAATTGTCCTAACCAAATCAGGGACCTTGCATATGTCATTCAGTGGAGCAAAGCCTTAAATCAATTCAATTTTAGCAAGAATTGCATGAGAATGAGGCAAAGGTTTTGAAAAAAATGGGTAGTCTAAGAATGATGTTGTAGTCATGATGGTCTAGAAATTATGCAAGAGGCAAGGATTTCTTAGGGTGATAGCTGTTATTGAACCAACTACATTGTTGGGAGTTAGACAAACTTTGAAATGCAAGACCTTATGATGAATGTTTTGCATTCAAAAGTTAGACTAACTCTAACCCAGCTATGCAGTTGGTCAAGTAAAATATGCTACCCTAGAAAAATCCTTGCTTCTGAAAAAAATTATAATTTGCAAATAAATGCATTTGCAGTTTTTTCCCCTAAAGTACAGGGACTGTGTTTAATATATTTTAAAACCTCATGAAAATCAAAACTGTAGCTTAAAAAAAAGTTTGTTCTCATATGTCAATTATAGAATTTACATACTTATGCATGTAGAGAACATGTATTAAAGATCATATTTGATATACTTATCAATCTGTTACACTTATTGTCAGACTGTTGTAACTTAAGGCTATGGAGAGGTCAACGACATTCTAATGCAAAAAGATACAGCATGTCATCACTTGGGTACAATCAATTAAATGCATTGTATTGTTAAATGAAAGATCTGAACAAGGTCTGCTGTCACGGTTTTTACGTATATTAAAAGCTTCATTTGAATACTTTTCTTATTCACATGCACAAAAGTAATAGCTGTATAAGATATTCATAGGTGACTTAGATGATTGATACCAATTTCTCTTCATAATATGACCAGCAAATAAAAAACACAGTGGTTCTAATATAAAGAAACAACATGTGACAAGGTTTCCTAAAACATTTCTATTTTGGACCTCACAAGCTAAATTGCTTTTGCTGGCCCCTTCCACCTCTCAGCATGGTTGACAGACAAATTGATCGAAACATTGGAAAATAATATGCTTGCAAAATTTCTCTGGGTGAGTTTTCAGTCTTTTGAATTTTTCATACAAGAACAAAATGAAAGATTGCCTCCTTGATTTTTCCTCCATTATGCGTCCCGATCTTATGTACTACAGGAACATACAATACTTCAAACAGCAGCAATACATTGTAAACAAAATGTATAACATTTTTCATAGAACACCCAAGCTCTGTGAAGTTAAAAGACTGGGTAGCAGGCATCTTTGCCCTGCAGATTATGTTGTTCAATTATAATGAATTCATACATTTGAGGTTGCCTTAGGGCCTCTCATTAGACTTAGGGGTGTTTATTACAGGAAATATTGCTTGTATCATTTAAGAAGCAAGAAGGCTAGATGATTTGATTAGAAATGTTGACAGTTGAGGTGTGTAAAAAATGTGTCATTCACCTACATTTTTCCAACTTTAATATTGGGATCCTTCATTTTTTATGAATTCTTTAACCCTTTCCACTTCAAAGACATGTATACCCATATGAAACTTTTCACAGGATTTATAGCTCATTCAGCCATTGGTGTTGCAAATTCTTCATTTTGAACTGCTATTCTGAAACTAAACCAACTACTCTCCTTACCTGAAAACTGCAACAAAATGCAAATGCCATCTTTCAATTTTACATGTGAAACAAGCAGCAAAGCAGATCCATACCATACATATACACAGATACACACGCGTGTGTGTGTGTGTGTGTGTGTGTGTGTGTGTGTGTGTACACACATATGCGCATGCATATATTTTTATTTATATGGAGAGAGAGTGGGGGGGGAGGGGGAGAGGGAGAGAGAGCGAACATAACTGGTTCTACTTTTTGTACTTTAGATACTGAAGACCTTCAGGCTCTTATAGAATTTTTAAATTAACTTTATGTTGCAGAAAAGTTAGGCTACTTGAATATTTAAATTTACATGGAAATTCTTATTAACCAAATTATTTTCCTCAATACTGCCCAGTCAAGAACTGGTAAAGAGCCAATATCTTGACCCAAAGTAAACAAATCATAAGATATGATATGACGTTTTCAGCGTTGCAGATTAGGTGGCAAGTCAGCTGGATATGAAAGAGTGAAACTTATTTTTCTTTAGTTTAACTGAAAAATAATTTTCACTAGTTTCACTACAAGATTTCAGCAAATTAAAATATCTCTATACAACCATAAAATAAAATAAAACAAGATTTGGTTTGCAAAAAACAAACCAATTTGCAAATATGGTACATATGCTCTGTGACCCTCTGAAAAAATAACTGAATTAAATGTCATTTTTGCCTGAGTATTGTTTGCAATAGATCTGCAGACAATTAATAGTCTAAATACATTAGAGAAAGCTAGTTTTAAATGCCAAACAGACAGAATATAATAAAAGGAGAATTCAAAGTTAAGAACAATAGCCTTTAATTCACACGCCTACTTAAGGAGCGAACATATGCACAACAATGTCAGTGTTAATTTCTTAGTGGTCTCTATCCACCACATCCTTGAGACTATTTAAAAAGCATGATTTTCTTTCTGGATATAAAATTACAATTAAAAAAAGCATATAATTTATTGAGATGACTGTTACAATGTGTGTTAAATTTGGTGCCTTTCTTACTTGCTTACTGTTGGGGTAATGCTTTCTTACTTGCTTACTGTTGGGAAAGTAATGCTTAGTAAACCTCTGCAGAGGAAAATTCAGACCCAATTGTTCTGTGAAGCTGATCGTACAAGCAGAGATGTATTAAGATTTTCTTATGTCCCATTGCTCTAACATGTTTCTATAAGAAAGAAGGGCTCGTCTACATTTCCAGTCCAACCAAAGTTCAATTAAGGGAGAACAGGGAGGAAGTGGGGGGGGGGGGGGGGA
>NW_017728994.1:73308373-73326739 GCF_001723915.1 Gavialis gangeticus | reverse complement strand
AAAGGGGGGGGGGGGGGGGGGGGGGGGGGGAACCATACACAATGGATTTGAATTTCTTTTTTATGCCTTTAATTATGCAAATGTTGACAGAAAAATATTTTCTCAAACCACCCCCCTTAAAGTAATGATGATTGGGGAGGGGGAGACAACTACATGGAAAATAAAGGTATTGTTTTCTAAAAGATTTTAGCAAACACATCAGAGAGTACTTGGCAGTGCCAGGTAAATTTCCATTCTGCTACAGTGCGTTACCAAAAAAACCCGAAAGGACCTGAACTGTATTTGCATTTGCAGCTTATAACCTTTGTCTTTCAAATAAATTTATATGCCAAAAAATAAAATCATTTCTAATCAGACTCACGTGCATGAAATTCAGTCTGACATGAATTTGGCAGCCTTATTACTATATGAAACCCATGTTAATAAAAAATGTTTATATGAATGTAACCATGTTACACTTAAATACCTAAGTATGTAGTCATACAATTATTTCCACTACCTTCATCCTAATTGTCCTAGTTTGTTATCAACAAAATACGATTTATTGAAGGTTTAATAAGATGTCCGAGCAAGCCTCAGTTTTTAATTATTTATATAAACAGCATTAAAATAGTTGCAGACTATTATAGCACACTTTTGAAATATTTAGTATTCATATCCTTAAGAATGATTGCTGCCATGATTTTCTCTAAAATCCCAATCTGTGTACCTTACTTTACATTACATTACTGAATGAACTACTCTAACAAAACATGAATACCAAGGAAAAGGAAAGAATAACAGAAATGTACACTAAATGCTAGGTCTTCGTTTGGCAATATAATTTTGCCCATCCTGTCATGACAATACAAAAATGGCAGACCGGGCAAGATACGAAAGCCACACAACTGTAAAATTATAGAACTGCAAGACCCTGTTAATAGCACCACACCAAATCCCTCCAATACTTTTAAACTCCATTGCGATTAATAGCAGCTTCATTTTAGAAGTCACATGCTTTTTACATAGCATCAAAATGTATTAAATTGTGAATCTGACACTTTGGAAGTAGTTAATCTGCATTAAAAGATTATGTATTTGTATTAAAATAGTTCACCACTTAAGTTTCTTTGTTTTTTGTTCTCTTTTTAACTGCAAAACTGCTTACTATCTTAGAATATCTATAGAACTAACAGTAGCATTCTTAAGTTAGGAGTGACAAATACTAGAAAACCTCTACAATTTGGCTTCCATATCTCTGAATTGGTATTTCAGTGACAGATGTTTGTTGCGGCAAAAACCTCTGTCAGAACAAAATTAGGTGATCTATCATTTTAAGATATGGTCTTCATATACTGTTTACTCGAAGATATCACTTGCCTCAAGCCAATTTTGACCAAGAACATTTTGTGATATGGAAGTGATTTGTATATCATCATTTTTGTGATAAATGTAGCTCTTGAACACAAAATAACCTACCATTCCACAGTATTACAGTTAAAACTCCTTCACCAGTAAATCTGTACTACTGCTTTTATTACTACAAAGATACTGTATCTAGACTTCAATGTATTTTCTTTTTTTATTTGCTGAATAAGGTTGCCCATTTGCTTGGTTTTAAACCAGGGGACCTGTTTTTTACCCCATGATTCAGGAACATTTCAAGGTTTCAGTTTCAGGGCCCCTTGCAAGAATGTGTTAATTGTGCAATATCCTCAACTATGTACATTCACTTCATAGTCCCATTAGCTGGCTCAAAGTGAAGATACCATGCCCCGTAAATGCAGTCTAAAACAATTGCTCCAAAAGCCATGAATGGAACCAAACATCTGAATGAGGTATTAACTCCAAAATCTAATACTCAGACCAGGACTATTCAGCTTCCAAGTGGTCAGAGCCTGTACACACAGCAGGCCACGCTGGTGAAGCCTGCAAACCAGGCAAGCTGCAAAGACCCCATGCTGCTATACCATGCATCCCTCCTCTCCCCCACCACTGCTCCACTGAGCACCTGCCCAGCTCTTCTCTACTGCACTGTATGTACCCAGACTCACCTCCGCTCCCCATGCTACCCATCCCTTGGGGCAGGAAGCGGCAACTAGGAGGGAGGGGGAGTATGAAGCACCCAGCCGCTGTTGCAGTTGAAGCAACAGGGGTAAAAGGAGCTCAGGGGCTGCAACTTAACCCCCTGTGGGCTGCATACAGCCTATGGGCTGCCAGTTAAATATGCAGGACAGGATAGAACTGGCAAAGAAATAATACCACAGGTGAAGATGAATGGAATGAAATAGATGAGGGTGGAGAGAGAGGAAGGTAGGGGAGAATGGACAGAGTGAACCAATATAGGAGGAAGGGGAAGACACATTAAAGATGTCTGTGGAGGCCACATTAAACTGCTTTGAGTGTCTCAGTTTCCAAACCAATTCAGACTTTTACACCCCTTTGGAGACTGCTAATTAATAGTGACATGTGCCCATTAGAAAATTAATTGAGTCCATTAACAATTATATAGGCCACTGAACCACCATAATGAGTTCTAGTCATTACTAACCCTGGGTTAGGCTAAACACAATGTCCTGGAGATAAGGGGCTCTAACTCTTCCTCAGTTCCCTGAAGTACCAGCTCCCCAAATTAAAGTTGATCTAACATTAATTGGACCCAATGGATAAATCAGTTATCAACACCATTCTCCTTAAGGATTGTTCACTTTGCTATCCAGACATTGGATTTGCAATCAGCCTGGTCAGTGCTTGTGGCACTGGGAAATTAATAGCCAAGAACCACATTCAGTTGCCCCTGGCTCCCCATTACATGCCGGGAACTGTGATCTATTGGATTTTTGGTCAAAGGACATTTTTCTTTAGATAAAATGATGCCCACAAGTTGCACTGCATTTAAAAATTTTAGTATATTTGTAGGATAGACCATAAAAAGGAAACCAAATTAGTTTTAGTAACCTTATACATAGGAATAATTTTAGAAAGATGGAATTAAGAAAAAGCATTAAATTACAATTTGACCATCATTACAGCAAATGAGTTTGACAGACTAAACAAAACCCGAGAAAGAACAGTTGGTGCCCAAAGGTTTGTCTAACATAGCTCCCAACTACATAGTTGAGCCAGTAAAAGATCTCACAAAAAACCTCCTCTCATATACATTTCCTGGAACATCATGGCTACAATACCTCTAACCTCTACTACAACCTGGGAGAGTAGACATCTATCAGGTAGAAGAAAAGCAGGTGATTTTTTTGGGTTGATTAAAAAAGAATGATAATTAAGGAGTGTAATTTAAAGGTGCCAGGCTAGGGCTCTTTAAGATATATTTACAGCAGCAAATCATCAGTACCATGGTCCTTATTAATTTGTTATTAATTGCTGGCCATTTGAAATGTAAATAGAGCAGAAATACCTGCCACAGCTGAGAAAGTTGCACAGGGATAAACAGCTGAATTTCAGACCAATTTCCTAGGGCAATAAGAAATAAGCTAGGCTTTATTCTGATAACAAAAATGTGATTTTGCTATACAAAGACTATGACAGATATTCAAATAAATACACTCCCTCTGCCACACCAATCAAGTTGTACACAAACAGCTTACTAACTGTAGCTGATAATCCAGTTTTTCTCTTGACTAATGATAAAAATGTAACAAACTTTCCTTGCAATGCATGGGCACAAGGAATGAAAAAAGACCCAACGTGCAGCCTAAGTGCTAGTATCAAGGGATGGGTCCTGCACGTCCAAACCGGTCTCCATGTCCCAGAGTAAACTTTTTTGGACCTCGGAATTTTCATTCATTATCATCATCAGGCTGTATCATAAAGGTCCTCCTGAGCAATATAGCTTAAGAATCTGGTGGTCTGTGCCAAGACCCTTACCTGAAAGAACAAATCATTAATCTAGAAAGATCCAGAAAAAGAATTATAAGTCACTGATGCTAGGATCTTCAAGGAGCACCAATAATCTAGGTGGCAAATGCTTTGGACCAAAAGCAGACAGATCCCCTAAAATACAAAGGCCAAATAAATATATGAGATACAGGAAATATAGTCATAATATTGTTTTACACTCACTCGCTCTCCTGTTTATCAAAATTCAATCCATCTTCCCAAACTTAAGCCTCAGCCAGCTCATCAAACTCTCAATTTTTGCTGGACAACATTAAAAAGGTACAGGATATCACTACTCTAGCCTGATGAAATGGCTGCAGTTTGACCTTCTTGATTACCTGCTATCATGTGCACATTCAGCAGAAGGAATGACAAAAAAGAGGCTTGTGTATAGATTTCTTGAGGTAAAAGAACAATTAACTAACGCCACTACCTGGAATCTCTCAAAGGGGCAACAACGAGCCAATGTAAAAGAAGCACATATCTACCACACAGCAGTTCCAAAGTACAGCATGGTCTCCATGTTACAAGAAAGAGATACTACTGTACTTCCTTGATTCTATTTCAACTTTAAACGATCACACTACAGCTTAGGTCAGACCTGTCTTTCAGGGTTTTCAAAATGCTCCTTTTTGTTTTAAGGAAAGTCATAAATCAGATAGTCTCTGCCATATTTCTTACATTCATACAAATATAAGAAAACGTAACGATTTTCTGAAATTTTTTCCCATTTTATGTTTGGGTGGCAATTTAATGTTATGTTACTCAAGATTGCTATATACGGATCTTCAAGAGAAAGCCACCTTTTAAAACTACACAAATATAATCCAGAGGAAAAATTCACAAGTCATACAAATCTGAGATGAAGAATGTGTAAGTGATGGCAATTACAGTCTTAAATATCAAGAAGTTCACTATGAGTTGTATCTAACTTTCATAATAATCCACTATTCAACTTCATTTTTTCATGCCATTTCATGACAGAGTAAGACACTGTCATTTGGCCTACAGCAACATAACTAACCCACGGGAAGAAAATTTGCTAGGGTTCAATTTGCATGATGAACACTGATGTTAAAAGATTCCATCTGTTTTTAAATTTTGTAAAAAAGCCCATATTATACAGCTCATTACAAATATTACTAACTCTTAGACAATGACTCTGTAAAGTGTGTAATGTGGCTAATGAAGTAGAAAGCTTAAACAACAAATCATTTACAAGTTTTTGTACAGTATTTCTACTGAAGAGAGTTTATAATCATAAACAAATGTAATCACTTATGTTAAGCAATCCATGGACCTAGTCAATGTAGCACAAACGGCCATTATGCAAAAATTATGACATTAAGGAAAAAGAATAACTATTGCAGACTTTGCAATTTACAGTGTTCACATTTGTTACACAACCTAGTAACTCTGAAAGATTTTAGATCCTTCACTGCCAAAACGTTCCACAAAATGAAAGAGATATTCAACTTAGATTGAGATATGTTCTGAATTAGAGACAAAGAGGAACGTGTAATGGACACTGGAACTTACAGTGCTCTCTGCATTAATGGGCATCATGGTGAACATAATCTGTCAGGAATAGTCACAACAAAAGATGTTCAACTGATTAATGTGCCACTAGACCAATGCTTAATAATTTATATAATTTGTATTAACTTGAAAATTGCTATTGATACAGTGGACAAGAATAAAATATACAAGCAATTTAATATAGTTTACCGAAGTCAAAGAAACCATATAAAGAGCAATTAGAGTATTTTCAGTCTTATACAGCATTATATTGAATTTACAGGGATAAATTAATATGGAACCAAACTATACATCTGAACTCCATTATAAATAAAATAGAATTTAAAAGGTTTTTTAATGGTTTTAAATATATCACTTATGTTGAAATCAATGCTTGGTATTTCATTCATATACTGATCAACTACAAATGTTTTTAAATATTATTCCCATAACATTACATGCTACTGCAAAATGAATGAACTTTTTAAGTGACAGTTATATCTTGTAAGTTATTTCAGTTAATTGTTTTTTCATATTTCAAATTGCCAAAGTAAAGCAGTAATATTACAGTACTAAAATAAGTCATTCTGCATTCATTCAAGTAATCCTTGTTTTTATACAAAGAATTAAGCACCACTTCCTGAAACATTATATTGTTAGGTTCACTGGTATTGGTCAAGAATATCCTATGCTATCCTATCAGGATGATTAATGAAGGCACCTTTTTCACAGAATGTCAGACTCTGCCTTTTTAACAACTGACCTTTCATAGAATACTACTGAACTCATAATTCCACTTTTGTTCAGTTTCTTATTAGTGGAGTTAAAATTAATACTTATGGGAATGATGGCTAAGGTGATGCACAGTAAATCTTATAGCACATCAACCTTCTATGCTGACTACCCAAGGAATAGTACCTGCATTTGTCTATTTCAATAGCATAAGTATTCTAGTAAAACTCTGTGTCCTTTCAAAAGACAAATTAGGTCAATATTCAACCCTCTTTCAAGAGCAAAGCTGAACATGTGTACAAAGGCTTCCAAAGTTTTTAAGTACTAATGAAATGGTTAATATCTGTTGTAGACTACAGCATTTTTAATCTTATTAAATTGTTTGAAACTTTCATGATGACAGAGATGATGTATGACAAAGAATTCTACAATCCACATGAATCTTGCAGGGGAACATTTTAACAACCCATCTAGACAATGTTATAAGCTAAGGCTATATACTCTCAAGTATGACTGACCAATAAAAATACCCCATGCTTCCCTCCGTATACCTGAAGTCCTTTCCTCCCTAAATGGAGCAACAGTACTACTCTGTCACCACACCTAGCAATTATTACTAGACAGTAATACATACAGCCCAGCCCAATGTAGTCTGTGGTGGTTTGGGGGTTTTTTGTTTTTTTTTTTAATACTTGATCCAAGCAGCCCATTTGAGGCGAGCCACAATTTTTTTTGAATCTTTTGTTTTGATTTTAACTTCTCAAAGCTGTTTTACACAGTCCTAAAAATGAATACAAACTATAATCATTCTTTAAATACAAACCACCAATTTACCATTTCCTGCAAATACTGAGAAATACAAACTGCAACTTCCTGGTTTCTCAACTGAAACAAATGATTTTATTTTTAAACGAAAAAAACTCCCAATCTTTTACAGATTCCTTTAAAATAGTTGTGATACCACACACCTCCACAAAAAAACAGGAAAGTTGGCAGTTCAGATTTCTTAAGTTCATAAGGCAATTTTGCTATGGCATGTATAATTAAAAAACATCTATTTTTTGTTCATGTTAAAACTTCAGCCATTATGGGGAGACTTAATGGTACAGTGGGTAGGGCACTGGACTGGAAGAGCTGAATTATTCCCAGATCTTCCACTGAAACATGAATGACAAAACAAATCCCTTCATCTCATTTCCCCTGCAAGTCCTTCCAGGAAGAAATAGCTTTCCTGCATGCTTTTACATGTCCAGCATGAGGCCTACCCCCCTCCTCCATTCCACTTGAGGCCTCAAGGAGTAACCATAAATCTATAGGAATTAAAAAGGTATAGAAGTAGTATCCCCATAAAAAGGCAGCTTATGTAAAATTTGCAGTTTCCTGGGAAGTATTTGGTGATAGGCGGCCACAGCAGACAAATAACAGAATAAAACATTCAGCTAAGAGAAGACATGAAGATACTGCGGTTCATATCACAGTATTCATATCTTTTCACCCACTTATATTTTTAAACAATGGTATCACAACTTTTATTTAATATATTTTATGCTTTTAATTTTACTCTTCCTACATTAACTGTACCACCTATAGTACCAATATCAAAGTTGTCTTTAAAGTGACCCAATTAATCAATCTTAAAAACTATTCTCCTCTAAGATTTTTTTTTAAAGCGCAATGAAGGGTATAAAAACTACTCCTGGCACATGAAGGCCAAAATGTCTTTGAATGAACAGACATGAATGCAGCAATGAAGGCATTACAACTACAGCAGCTGTGGCAGCAATTGAAATAATACAAGCAAACTACACAGTACAAAGCCAGATACTTCACATTCATTACTAAATTCTGCAATTGGCTGAATGCTCTACCTTCCAAGTAGAGCAAGCCTCGTACAAGCACTGAAACAGTATAATTGGCCAGAACTTTGGCGAGCCCCATTTTCATATTTGAAACACACACTCAAACATTTAGACACATTCATAATCAATGAACACTGAAGTGGTCATACGTCTTGGACAGCTTAAAATATTCACCCCAGACTCCAGACTTAATTCTATTTACAGTGATGTAACTGAAATCTTTACTTGACCTGGGGGCTCTTAATAAAGGGTTTCTCACCCTGACTTACAAGAAAGGTGTCAAGAGACGATGTGAAAGGGAAACACCTGGTACAGTACAAAACTCACAGCCAGTTTTGTGGGGGAGCCAGGGAGGCTTTAAGCCAACTTTACATCTTTATCCTCCACTTCTGACATACCTTAAAGCAATTTTGGAGGCCTGTCTAAATTACAGCAGCAACTTTTGCAACAGATCCCAGAACATGGTGCAGATTTCTGGTATGTCCCCTATGCTCATGTTTGTGAGGGGTTTCTTACAGCTTACTGGAGTTGAAGGTGGGTGGGGGGAGAGGGGACTTTAATATCAATTAAATGATCTGGCTATAGGCACTATCATAACTGATCTGGCTGTAGGCACTTCCAGTCATTGACTGGTTAGGACCAGATGCACTTTATAAGAAAGTGCAGGTAACCCAGTAATGGGCAATTATGCTCAGACAAGTTCTTTCCTCTCCAGTTTAGGTTAGTGGCTGCTTTTTAAATGTTGATTCTTTATAGCTAATAAAATACTTACCTTGTTTTGTTACCCATGTAAATATTTAAGCTTTTCCTGAATCCTGCAATTTCCTGTTACAAGTTTTAAAATATTTTCTCTCACTACTTTGCTAAGAACGAATATTTATTACAGATATGAGTGCAGGGACACCTTATATTCATGAAGAAAAATTTTGGAAATCAAAATTTCTGGATTGTTGGAAACAAACCTAATAGAATCAGACTGTGGAATGCATCTAATGTAGGCAGTTAAAATGCACATGAAGAGTACTGTAATTTTTCTCCCCTCCTGTTTCTACATGTGCTTGGGGGGGCAGGGAGGGATTTTGCCTGGGGTGCATCAATGCACCTGCTGAGACTAAAACCCGGAGGATCCTAGGGTCTTGCCCCACTGCTTACGGTCAGACCAACTGCCACATTTGGGTTCTGGAGGGAATTTTACCCCATGGTCAAATTGGTACAGACGCAGGCGCGGGGGGGGGGGAGAGCTATGAACATGTGATTAATTATGAATGTGTTAGATTCTTTGTATGGAAAATTATAATGAGTGCAAGGTCATCGTAAATTCATCCCCTCACTGCTGTGGTAGGGAAAGCTGAAGTAGAAAGTGAGGGGCCAGACCCTCACCTCCGACCCTCCCCTGCCTGGCCCTTGCCTCTCTATGCATGCTTCTTCCCTGCCACTTCCCTTCCCCACCTGTGCCCAACTTCTGTTGCCTTTCTGTGCCTCCTGCAGCTTATCTTCTGCTGCAGCTCTGCTCCTGGGCAGTCAGTAGCAGAAGTGAAGCAGCGCCCAGCTGCGGTGGGTCAAGAAAGTAAGAGGGGGAGAAGGCAGGTTGTGTGGTGTCCCCTGTACTCCCCCAGCCACATGCCCTCTCCATCAGTAAAAGAGCCAACCCAGCCTGGGACAACACTCAAATCTGAAGATGAAGTTTCCAACCTCCCCCATTTTGCCTGGGGGAGAGAAACCTTGTCTCGAATTTGACTAAATATGGTAGTAAGTAAAACAATAAAAAAGCCCAAAGACACAAAGGTACTTTGCATATCTTATGTACAGTATTCAGAACAGAGTCCACATATGATCAAAACTAGTTACAATAAGAAGCTTTTGTAGGCAGCAGCCGACTTCATCAGATGCTACAAATGGACTTGCAGAAAACAGGGGTACTAAATAAAGCTATGCAAAGCTTCGGCTGCCGATTCATTTTGGAGGAGATTTGGCCCAATTCGGCGGCCAAATGTCTGAATCTGAATTGAACCAGGAGACTAATAAAACAGTCTGAATTGATTTGAAGCTCTCCAGATTGATTCAGAAAAGATTCAGACAGCTTCAGAGATTCAGGCAGTCCCCACTCACTGCTGCAGGGAGCTGGACCCAGACTTGAGCCGGTAAGTGGGAATGGGGAAGAACCAGAATCCATTCCCTGCCTGCTCCCCTAGTTCCCCTGAGAACCCCCCAAACTGTGCCCGCACTCCCAGCCCCACCCACCATGGCTGCCCCACTCAGCCCCAGTGTCCTGGCTCTTAAAAAAAAATCCCCACACTCACTGGATGCTGCAGTGGCCATCGAGGCTTCTGCGGGCTTGTGGCAGAGCCCCCCACATAGTGGGGGGCAGTGGGGGGCAGCAGGGATCACTCCCCCATACCTGACGGGACCCAGAAAAGAATAATTAATCTTTGTATTTATATTATGTTTTTCCTATTTCCTTTCCTTTATTCTTTTCTATTTAGTTACCCTGCTCTCTGCAAATCTATTCATAGCATCTGAAGTAGATTATTGCCTACAAAAGCATATGCCTCTCAGTGAGTTAGTCAGGTGCAATCCTGCCCTGCCTGACTCCAGACTAATGCTGCTACCTATCTCACTGTATTTAGTGGGCATGTCTATATGTTACACTGACCGTGCAGTAGCCTGATCCTACTGTGCAGTAGCATTACATGGCAAAAACCATGCCGAGATGCATGTGACACTGCTGCATGCAGCAGTGTCACTTAAAAGACGTTTACCAGCACTACTGCACAGCAACTCTGGTTACCGCACATTTTTTTTAGTGTTTGCATATACAAATATTAAATAAATGCACAGTAACCACTGCACAGTCGCATCTCACGTAGGTGTGCCCGGTGTTACAATTAGTCATACTTGAAGATATTATAATTCTTTCTTGAAGAGCTATTACATCAAACAAGTTATTGTCTGAAGAAGTTAGCTGGAATAATAGTTAAAACAGTTGAAGTTAAAACTAAGAGAATGGGAAAATCTTTGTGTTCAGGACTTGGAATCAGCCCTACACTAAAGAACACTAAGGGTGGATAGCATAGAGGCAATAGTAAATGTATTCCCTCAAGTATAAAAGATGAGACAATAACAGTAAAGACAGAATTTTTATAGAGCAATTTACAACAACAGTAGAGCAACAAGAAGCATAGATCCATATTTAACCAAGACCCAGAAATGAAGGAGACCACAAAGAACAAAGAAAGGAAAACCAAACAAGATAATAAAAATTAGGTAGGGATGGTCAGTGACATAAAAGAAGAAATCAGCCAATTAGTAGAAAGAGTACTTATAAAAATGATCCTAAAAAAAGAAAAAAAAACCCTACCATAAAATAATAACATAGAGTTTATTTCAACAAAGTCAACAACACATTCATGATGAACATCATTGCCGAAACTCTCTATTTGCATTCTATAATGTTTTCAATAAGCTTTTGGCTTACTGTGTTATTAGATTTCCAACAATACAAGCAGGGTTTCAATAAGGATTTCTAAGAAAGACCATCCTCATATTTTCAGCATCTACTAACAGAGATGAACAAATATAAATGTACAACATTTATCAACAATGGATAATCTTTCAATTTAAAAACAGACTCAAAGAGGTTTGACAAGACTATAGCTATATTTAGTACTGATACAACATATGTAAACTATGGACTTCATCTTATCTCTACACTAGTCGTGAAATAATTTAAACAAAGTTGAGACAGCTGCTAAGAGGCAACATGTCTATGGATATCTCCATAGGATGATATGGAATATTTCACAGTAATTTTTACAGAGCCAAGACAAAGTTTGTTTTCCCTTTTACCCCAATAGGAATGGAACTGAAGGAAAATACTGTATTCCTTTATCTTTTTCTCCAGGGTCCTGAAGAGATGAGTACACACACTGGCATGAATTTCCATGGTTTGTAGACTGATAAATTACACTGGATCAGGAAGGGACAGATGTGAAACAATCCAGGGTAGCTCACAAAGCAGTCATACCTCACTACTACATAGCATGCAAATGTAGGGATGGCCTGTTTGCCTGACACACTGATACCTCTAAACAGGTACCATCATCAGTAGGAAATTTGTGCCCAGTTCTTTCAAAGGTAACTCCCAACCAGATCTGTCTGCTACTTTTTTTTTTTTTTAGACATGTAGACTGACAATTACACCAGAAAAATCACATAATCTGTCCAGTGCCCAAGATGCAAAATGAATCTAATCCAAACCTGCTGTCTGATTTAAAGGTTCACAGTCAACTCAACAAGATTAGAGAATAATTTCAACTCCTTCCTTCAGTAGCCTAAATCTCATTTTGATTCATGAGACTTTCAATGACCAGAAAGGAAATTATATCATGCAACACTACCAAGCATCCTCAATCAACTTGAATGACCCCATTGCAATCAATAAGACTGCTCTAGAAGGGGATTCTAAATGGTAAAAGTGGCAGAACTAGCCATTATTTATCAATAGCAATCAATATTTAAACAATCACAGTGATAACAATATAGATGTGTGTGATATTATATAACTACACACACACACACACACACACACACACACACACACACACACACACACACACACACACACACACACACACTTTACTTCAGTTTCCCCAGTCTGTCAATACAACATTTACAGTGGTTTAAATTTTCCTTCTAGGAAGAGGGAAAAAAGGAAGACCACTTATAAGTTAACTAATTCAGGGAAAATTAAACTTTTCCAATCCTGTAATATATCCTATTACAGTCCCCAAAATCAATCTCCTACTAATACCAACAATGCACCAAGTTTCTTTGATGAAAACTACAAGGAGATCCTTCCTAGAAGTTGCTCCTCAGCTTTAGAACTCCCTTCCCCTTAAGATCTTTAAGAGCCAAGCATAAACATCTTCCTGAAATTCTGTAAGACCTTTGTATTTGGGCAAGTATTTAGCAAATTTGGCTGGGCTGCACTACTACTGTACTTTTTCACATGCAACATGCTCCTGAATATATTATGCACCTTCTTTTGGAAAGGCAAAATGAAGAAAAGATTTGTTCAGAGCCAAATCTCCAGCTGACTTACTCTCTATCCCCTTTCCTACCTAAGACTGAAATCCCCTAGATGCTTCTGAACACTGTTCTCCCTGGGTAGAGCTATGATTCTGAAAAGACCTAAGGAGTCTCCAGGGCTATGAAATAAGAAGAGAGACCAGGAGTAGGGAGCAGACAGCAAAACTGCCCTAAAAATGGCAATTCCACACATTAAGCTATTGAAAAAAAAAGCTAACTCCTGTGGAGTGAAGAATAATGAGCCTTTAAGTCAACTGACTTCCTCGGCTGCCTGAATAGTCATGCCACAGCTGTGGCACTGTGGTGCAAGAATCAAAGTAAATTTCTTTTATCCCAGGCAGAATATCAGCTTCCCCACTTAGTATACACAATGTCAGGTGAAAAGATGCAGGCTGAATGCAAGAAAATATAGACTATAAGGAGTTTGTGTTTCATACTCTATATTCTGCTTTACATTTACTTGCAGATATTCAATTTGTTTTTATTTACTGTTTCTGTCTCATTGTAAGCCATCCTGAGCTTTTGTTGGGAAAAGTGACATTAATAAATGCACATTTCTAATACTATCCTCAAGTTTCACTGGGATATAATTCTTTAGTTTGTGATATGCAGAACAGGAACCACTACATTCAATTCCAAACCCAGGTTCATTGAGCTTAGCCAAAGGAAGTGGCATGAAAAATCCCTACAAACAGTATGGATAACTAGTAAAGCCTGGTCATTTAAAATTTCCAATAATCATTTAAGAACCACAACCTGAATGAAACCTATTACTTGAACTAGACTGTAGACCACCAATTTGGAAAAAAAACCACAGGACTGAAAAGGTACATAACCCAATTAACTCATAAGAACAGGTTTGAAAATCATAAATTGCAACAGACCTTAGCTTCTATAAAAGCAGTTTTGACAACATCTGTAATTATGTGAGCTGGAATTAGTTTGGTCCTAATTTATCTGATTTGTTACCAGTTCTACATAATACAATGAACCATGATAGACCCAATGCAGCAGCATTTAATGAAGACTACAGATATAAGTACACAAAAGGCGTATTGTGTTTGCAGTGGAGATGCTATAAAAGTATAAAGATAGCAAGCTGGCACAGTAGTGGGTAAAATGAATAGTCCTGAATAGCAGATGTCAGGTTTATTTAAACAAAACAAAACAAAATTATCAAGCGCCTATATATATGTACTTTCCATTAAGGCTCAGATAGCTAAAAAGGAAGGTTAAAATGAGAAGGTTTCTTGACAGACTACAGCACAAGGATTAATTTAATCTAATAGGATTTCTTGCTTTTAGCACCTGGATTATAACTTGTCTGAGGCCAATCTTCTCTAACCCCCGAAAAACAGAGAACCCAAACAACTGATAAAGATACTGAAATTTTTATCATCTTAGGGATCAAAGACTAGCATACTGGACTCAGCCAAATGGCTACCTAAATGGTATTTCTTACAAATGCAACAGCTACATTCTATTAAATGTATTCGTTTTTGTGGTGTCTGAATAAACATACACACCAAACTGCTACATGGATAGGATATATTACACAGATTACCAGATCTAATTTTTTTAAAGATATTAATAATTATAGTTCTATTGAGATATCAAAAATTATCAAATTGTACACCCTTACTCCCTTTCTTTTTCACTGTCCTCTAATTTCTTTTTGCCTTATATATAACGTTGCTTTTGGGGACTTTTTTAGGTTGGTTGTTGGTATATTAACATTATTTGTATATAATTCTGAGTGTTAAATTTGGGATATCAAATGCACATTTCTTCCTGTTTTCTGTTGTCACTGCTTCCATTTGTCATTGTAATTTGTGGTATAAAAACAAAAAACATTTAATAAAAAGAATATATTCAGAACAGGCAAGAAACAAGCCACTGAAAGACATGCTATCATAACTCAGAGGATATCCTCTGTTTCACATTGAGAAATAAATTTAAAAACCCAGAGGATATCTGCATAAATGAAGAGCAGCTGAACAACCTCAGAGTCACAAGCAATATTATCTTGCTCAGAGAGAACGAACACATGTGACCTACAAGAGTTGATAGAGGATCCCAACCATGACCAACAGAAATTGCAACTAACAATGAATCCGAGTAAAATCTGGTTTAACAGACAAGCAGAAGATAATCAGCTCAGCAGAAATGAGAACACTGCACAAGTGTAAAAATGTGTGTGTGTGTGTGTGTGTATTCTGTATGTGTGCATACCTTAGATTATTGATCAACCATCATCCTCACAAAGCCATCCTCACAGAAGCAGCCAATGAAAATGAGGCCAGGTTTCAGTGACTTCAATTGGGAATTAGGGGATACAGGACCAGCAGACATGGCACTTGAAATAAAATCTACCCTTTCATCCAGAGCAGACCAAGACTATATAACTGACACTTCAGACGTACTAAATAAGCCATAAACTGAAAACTTCTTCCCCGATAGCTTTCAGAATTCTTCTCAAAGTTGTCCACTGTCTATTATTTGGAATTAGATCAGACTTCAAAAGTGAGACACAAAACCACTTGTTTGAAGAACTAGGCAGAATGAGTACTTCCAAGAGTAAAAGATACTACATTTCAGATTAGCTTAATATAAATTCATAATGGTGACCAAGCCTTTCAGGCACTTACATAATTAGAACTTTCAGCAACTCTTCTGAAGCAAGTCAGATCATTGGACCTGAAGAGTCCAAGAAAGAAAATAATCAGGTAGGAAATCATTTTTTTGTCCTTATTCCCCTTCATGTCCAACCATCTTTACACTGGGCTGTTAAGTGCAGTTAATAGCCATCACGAAAAGAGGAGTTCTAAGAATTAAACATTTAAACTGCAACCATGCAGATCAAAGTATATTAGAGAGTTTACTGAGGCACCACGTGCTATAGGACCTTTCTAATTCCATATCCACTGAAAAGTGGATAACTACACCATTTTAAAGCTATATATATTAAATCAAGCAATGATCACATGACTATCCCACATTTCTACCAATTTGCTTGATGTCCATCTACCACATAGTTGCTTTCTCTGGGATGGAGAAAGTTATGATTTCAGAGAAGAGTCCTTTTGCTTAAGTTCTTTGTAATGAAAACCTCTCTCTATATGGTTATGGTAGTATTTAAATATTTATCATTGGCAAATAACAGATTAGAAGAGGATGTTTTTAATATAAACTTGACTTTCTTTAATTAGTTTTTTTGGGGCCTACCGTGTGTGCACCATATTTTAGTTGAGAACCACAGGTTGTACTATACAATAGAAGAACCTGTGACCAGTGAAAAGAGGAGTTGATTTTAGGAACATACCAGAAGTCGGTACAAATAACTACATGGTCTCTGTGTAATCAGTAGCATCTCACCCTAGCTTAGATCTTTCTGGTAGATGCGACTGCAGCCAGAAATATTAAACACAAAAACAAAAAACCCTAAACATTTGGTCTACCAGCTAAGAACTATCCAAGGAGTGTAGTTAAACATTTACAGCCTGCATTTCAGACTTCAGAAAGGAAATCTGTGGAACCCAATAAGTTTAGGGAAGCCAGTTTTCAAATCTGGTTATACACAGATGGTTCATCTGGGTTTCCTATAAATCAGGACACCAAAAATGGTAAAAATTGAAGGAGAAACAGCTATCAGTAAGAACAATCGACCAAGAGAGTCTAGAATAAAAGTAAAATACCTCTAACTTCAGTGTTATTTCCTCTGAATTGGCACAGAAGAATACCCATTTTCTTATAGTTTTAAAGCAGGCAGCTGAAGAGAAATGATCCTCAACAGATGATGATCTGCACCCCTCATGTATGCAAAATATAAAAATGGAGTTTTGCTAATTAAAAGTTATTGGCTTTAATACAGTATTAGAATTAAACAGGTTATTGGAATGGTAAACCCTTTCAATATGTCAAAATCAGCTGAGAAACTTTACCCTGACCTTCTTAAAATAGGAGATGAGATTATGAACATTATTAGATCACAAACCCAAAAAACACATGTGAAAAGTATTTCAAAGTTGAACTGTAATTCAAAATAACAATGACAACCAGTAATCACATATATTTTACTGAACAGATATTACCGTGCAAAGGTATCACAAGAATTACATACTAAACAAATTCCTGCAATACTTCAAAAGACATTACGCACTTTTACATTTATAAGTCTCTAACATCTCACAAAAATCTTTAGGTATTAGCCTTTGAGTCCTTCCAGAGCTATATTTTAGCATCATTATCACTGCTTTCTCCACTAATGTATGCCCCCTCCCTCTAAGACTATATTTGGAATCACCTATTAAGTTTTCTCCTCCAACTTAATTTCTGCATAGCTTTACATAATTAAGCCAATTTGGGGATCTTGTTAAAGAAAACGCTATGCTTTCTCCCCTAAAAGTTTCTCTAGTATACCAACTACGGACACACAGTCATCAAATAATCTAAACTTCAAAATAAAATTACAAGTAATTGCCAGGCAAAAGAAAAACCACTCTGAACATCTTATATATGCAAATCAAATCATTCATATTTCTAAGTTTTCTAATTCTAAACAGTCAAAGTCAGCTTTGTTTGGTTTAATAAACTGATTTCTATTTCTTCCTTACCTAATTTTTTAAGGACTCTACAGACAGAATCTTTCTAACTTATTTTTTGTAATTTGGTTAAACCAGGGGCATATTTATGTCAAATCAGGCAGGATGGCAATCTAAAGAGACTAAGGATATATCCCAAAGCTTAGACTTTGTCATTTTTCCTTCATGCATTTCAGACATGCAAGCAAATTCATAACAGTTTCAAACCAAAAAAAGAAAAAAAATATCCTCCACTTTTGTCTTATTGAAAAAAAGAGAGACTGAAATAGTCTCACTTTTAAACCACCACCATAACTAAGACATTGATTTAACAGAACTTTACCACCAGCCTACATGGAGACTAAAATGGAAGACAAATGCCACAGGAAAAAAGTTTCCTTCGGGCATCTCCAGCAACTGAACGCTGGCACAACAAATTAAGGTTAGTAGAGATGAAGAACAAAGGAAAAGTACAGCACTACTACCTGAAAATCTTAACAAAAAACCTGTCAAGAATGGTACATCAATCCTGGAACACTGAGAAAAACTGGTCCTGGAAGTTCTTGAATTAAGTTCTAAAGAGATAGAGAAATAGTTATGCTGCTGGAGGGGAAGGCCTTTTTTCTACTAGTTACTAACCTACCTCACTGATACCAAGAAAGGTGCTACACATCAATCTAAAAGTATTCCAACAGTCAAAAAAAAAAAAAAAA
>NW_017728994.1:73305163-73308111 GCF_001723915.1 Gavialis gangeticus | reverse complement strand
TATTTTAATGGATTTTTTTGAAAAAATCTATACATTTCCAAACGTCTCCCTCAAATGTATAGAATCTGAATGCCTGAAGCACTCAGAGGCTAGGGACAGACATTCAAGGAAGCTAAGAAGCATGTTTAAAAATAAAAAAGGAAGATTTTTTTTCCCCACACACTGTATAATTAACTTGCGGAACTGAAGCTGCAAACAGATATTGCATTTATACCAGGATTAATCATTTTATTGAGACACAAAAGTGAACACACATAGATGTCTATGTCCATCGTCTTAGGAGAAAACCTAAACTTTCCTTTGTAAGAAGTAGTAGCACTTTATCCCAGGATATCGCAAAGTATGTCTGTACAGCTATTCTGGGATCGCATCAATAAATCAATTGCAGGAAAGCAGCACTGCATTCAGCCACTTGCTAAACCCTAATCAGAAGAATGATGTATGTACAGAAAGTCCCAGGATACTTATTTTTCCCCCAGGACAAATAAGGGTACAACTTGGGGGCAAATGCAACATCTGTTCCCAACCTCATTGCCACAAGATGTTCTAATTCTAATTTAGTCCAGTTAAAAAAGTAAATAAAAAAAGGACACATTCATGTAAGATACATCCATCAGCAGGTATTAAAATATTGTAGTGTGTGCAAGCTCCAAATTAGGACTTGCAAAGCCTCCAAATACTGGAAGCTGCAAGAGAAGTATAAAAACAGGTCATTTTGGATAGGCCCTGCAAAAAATATTCTTATACTGAACATCTGCTATGTACTACCCTGGCTAAGTACAGACAATCAAAAAGCCTGAGGCAGAATCAATTCAATTCTTGCAGCTTCCTCTAAGCTAAATAGACTGAACTGACAGCCAACTGAACTGACATTCAGTTTTCAATTGGGAAAGGCAGGGGGACACCTGCACTGACCCAGGCCACTAGGCAGAGGGGCACTAGAGCACATCTCTCAGCTGGCCACTGCCAGCCCAGCCAAGTGGGGCTGTCTCCAGTTGGCTCCACAGTACATGCCAACAACCCCCAGCTGTCCCCCCACAAGGGGGGTTGAGGAGCTACCTGTTCAGGTGCTGGCCACCCTGGCAGAGCCTTCCTCTCAGGGGGTTTCCCAAGCCTGGGTTCCCCAGCCCAGACAGCCCTGGGGAAATTCCTCCTCTCCTCCTTCCCAGCTGCTGACTGCTCCAGCTGCCGCCACAGGAGGGAGGGAGAAGGGTCCTCTGGACTGGGTACCTGCTCATGCAGCCCACCCAGGTGGCACCAGTCGCCCATTCTTAACCTGGTTTATGTGTAATGTCTGTCCCTAGCCTCTGAGTGCAAAATACTGGACTAAATGGGTCTATGGTTTGGCCTAAGAAGGCAGCTCTTACCACATTTTTTTGATGTCATACGTTCCTAAGTGAGATATACACCTTTGTTTTGGAAAGGCAGAATGAAGAAAAAAAAGATTTTTTTCTAGTCATGACGGACTGCCTCCTCGAGGGGAGTTTGACTGCAGCTGCTGTGGCTATAAGAAGGTTAACACTGCAGCTCTGACCCTGACAGGTGAACCCCACCCCTTCTCTCTCTCCCAGTCTGCCAGAGGGAGGACAGCAGTCATCTTGCAGCATCATTGCCATGCTTCTATTTCAGTAAAAACAAATCAGCATCCCACCTGAGGACACATACCATAATTTTGGAGGGTTGATTTTTCAGGGATAGTTTTGTATAGAAAGTACAGTTTTGGACTTTCACATGGGTGAAAGGCATGATGTAAATGCAATGTAAAGCTATTGCTACATGTCCAACATCAGTCATTTCTAATTAAGTTTCAAGGGTTTTTTTCCCAAAATAACTTTTTAAATTGCAATTAATCTTATTAGAAAGGCAATGTGATACTGCTTTTGAATAGGTTATACATTTATATCACTTTACTTGAACATAACAATTCTACTATTAATAATTTTTTACTCCAAGAAATACTGCCAGCCTCCCAAAGAAAAAGTCCTTGACCAAAATATCAGAGGATATTAAACTGGGAAGTGATCTACTGATGCAAATCATTAAATCTATTTGCATTTGCTTACTGAACCCTATCACAGAAATTAAACTACACAGAGTAGGGAAAAAAGAGCTGGTTGTGCATGGTTAAAAGGAGACATCTTGGAGGATCCAAGCTCTATGTCATTAATTTTCCTACTTCCCCTCATTAACAAGTAAAATGTTTTTACTGCTTGAAAAGTTTTAATAAATAGGAAAAAGCAGGGCAGCTGACATAAGTTTTTAATGTAATATACAGGAGCTTTTAATATTTTTACATACATTAATGAAAAAGCTAAAAAAAATAAGTGTTAAAAAGGTACATTTGTGCAGCAATGGAAAAGAAATGGTATTTGGACAATTATGGAATAGGTCCCTAGTTTTTAACCCTTTTTTTGCTACTGTGGCTTGGGTGATCAATTAACATTAATCTGAAATTAATATAACTGTAAAGGTGAATCCATTTTGGAAGCAGCTAAGTAATTAACTGTAATATCAGAGGTATATACTGTCGTATTTAGTCCTGTACTCTAATAAACTGCTATTTAGGTTATGAGATAATATAGCATATAAAATTAATATGCACACAGGTTAGATGCAACCTTTCTCAGCTAAGCTACAGACCCATGACTCATACATAGCATACCAAACCAGGGGCTCTAGTAATGTTAAGTAGCCTCAATTGGGCCTGTACAAATTCAGTTCCTGACAACACACTTTTCTTGAATACATGTTTTCACACTTGCTTTATTAAGAGACTGGACAGTGTTATAGTCTTTTGTAAGAGCGCTTCAATCTTTGATGGAACAGAAAACCAAAGCTGTCTGGAAACTTGACTGGTACAGATGAACTGTGTCCCAAATTATGGTCATTTGAAATTTGCTAAAAGTAACAAAATAAGGAAGTATCTAACAGGGAGAAAAGTGTAGACA
>NW_017728994.1:73298137-73304556 GCF_001723915.1 Gavialis gangeticus | reverse complement strand
GCCCAGAGTAGGGAACAGAAAGCAGAGCAGTAGATTGGGAAGGGGACTGCAGTGGCACTCAGAGGGAGTGGGGTTAAGTTATGGCACAACTGTCAATAAAGTTGGCTCCTGCTGAATACCATTTATCTCACAGAAGGAATGCAAAACTCTAGCAGTTGGTTCAGAGATGAGACCTTTTATTGGACCAACTAAGAAATTGCAAAAAAAGTTATCATTTTCTGCAAGCTTTCGGGCACACCTGCTCTTTCTCAGGCTCAGGGAAAATTAAAGATGGTAAAAGTACCCATAGATAGAAAATA
The DNA here is from genome assembly GCF_001723915.1 of Gavialis gangeticus. NCBI lineage: Eukaryota > Metazoa > Chordata > Crocodylia > Gavialidae > Gavialis > Gavialis gangeticus. Next base: position 73,304,257 of record NW_017728994.1, on the reverse strand, counting down.
AACTACATTTTTGCACAGAAGAAGCTGAAGGTGGAAGTTTGTCCCTCTGGGTCCATGAGAGTCTTTGTGAGTTGCTCTTTGATGTGCAGATGAGGCAGGATTCCTTCCCAGGTGCTGTCAGATGGCAGAAAGGCAGGGAGGTGTAGAAATCTTGCAGAAAAAGATAATTTTTATTGCTCGAAAGCTTGAAGAAAAAGTTTTTTTTTTTTGTGATTTCTTAGTTGGTCTAATAAAAGGTATCATCTCCGAACCAAGAATTCTAGAGTTTGGCATTTCTTTTAGTCTCGGACCAACATGGCTAACAAATACATCCCTGTTTCTCTCACATGGCACTTGTGCTGTGGAAAGTCATTCAACTTTACCAGACTTCAACAGCAAATTTTCTACATAATCCCATGAACGTGCTCTCTGCATACTCTCTGCATACAAGGAGACATCAAAGTACCTTCTCCAGCAAAAGGTGTTCTTTGGTGTGAAAGTCAGACAATTCTCCCACTCAGGTGGCAACGTCAATGTTTCAGTTGCGTAGTTTTCCAGTGTTTCTATCCCACAGGCTAATGACTATTCCCAAAACAGTAGTGAAGTTTCCAAGTAATTTTGTTCTTCAGGAACCTGAAAAGCTGCAGAAAGAAAACTAGGGATACACTAATAGAGATTTTTTGGGCCAATACTGATGGTCAATTTTTAATGAGCCATATCTACCTGTACTGATCCAATAGCTAATATGTGGCCCGGCAGCTTGGAGAGCACCATCTGGCTGGTAAGTCTGTTGTGGGGGAAGGGGCAAGAGAGGAGGCAGATCAAGGCCCTCTCAGTGAGGGAGGGAGTGAGGCTGAGGGTGGGCAGGGGAAGGTGCTGCCCAGCTGGGGCAGGGCAGTACATGGAACAGAGCTGCAGCTGGTTTCGGGATTGTGGGGGGAGGGGCAGGTCTTGCTGCTGCATGCATCCTGGAAGAGCGTGGGGGGGCATATTTCCCTCAAATCTCTGTGCAGAGGGAGGGCAGGCTGCCGCTGCGGGCTGGGCGAGGGCTGCAATGAGATCTTCCCAGTGGAGTGGCTGGGCTGGGCCGGGCCAGTCCACACTTAGGGTGGGCAGTAGCAGTGCTGGGAGTGGGGGCTATGGCGAATTTTGGGGTGGCTGTAGCCCACCCCTCCCCTCCCAGTGCCACTGCTGCTTCTTGCACCAAGTGCCTGCCCCAAGTGCAGTCTGATTCTGGTGATGAGGTTAGTGAGGTTTGGTGCTTGTTTAAAGGCTAGGATGGGTGGATCTGGAAAGATCTCTTTAGGAATTGGGTCTTCTTCTAATACAGGTTGCAAGTGTTTGAGGTTTTTCCGTTTAAGTTCCAGGGAAGGATGGTATGTCATAACTAATTGTGCATGTTACGTGGGAATTTTCTTTTTGTACTGCAGCAATTTGTCATGTGGTATTCGGGTGGCTCTTTCAAAAGTGCAATCCAGCTCTCTGGGGGAGTGTCCTTTTTGGGTGAAAACCCTTTTGAGCTGATGATCGTAGGTATTCTCCTCAGTGCAAATTCAGTGGTATCGGAGAGCTTGGCTGTAAATTACAGCTTTTTGCGTGTGTTTAGGGTAATTGCTGGTTCTATGTAGATATGTACGTTGGTCCATGGGTTTCTTGTATATGGTGGCTTGTATTTTACCATTCTGGATATTGATCGTGATGTCTAAAACCGAAATGTTGGTGCTGGAGTATTCAAGTGATAATCTGATGGAAGAGTAATGATTGTTGAATTTGTGATGGAAATCAATCAGAAGCTGTAGGTATTCAGTCCAAATGGTGAAGATATCACCTATATTTCTCAGGTATAGCATGGGTTTGATGGTGCAGTTCTTGAGCAATTCTTCTGCCAAGTGGGCCATAAAAAGATTGCCATATTGTGGGGCCATTTTGGTGCCCACAGCTGTGCCTATGGTTTGGATGAAGTGTTGGTTGTTGAAACTGAAGTTGTTGTTTGTGAGGATGAAGTGTATAAGTTCAGCAATATCTTGAGGTCTGTACTCTGAGTTGTAATCTTGCTCTTGTAGATATGTGAGGCAGGCTTGGATGCCATCCTGGTGTGGATGGAGGTTTATAAGCTGGTGACATTCATGAGGCTAGGGTGGTATTGCTGGGAAGGTAGTCTATGTTTTTGAATTTTCACAGAAAGTCTGTTGTGTCTTGGATAAAAAACTCAGTTTTAGTATGACAAGAGATTTTAGGATGGATTTGATTAAACCTGGTATTTCTTCAGCTAGGGTTCTATGGTTGGAAATTATAGGTCTGCCTGGGTTTCCTTGTTTGTGAATTTTTGGGAGTATGTAAAATGTCCCTGGATTGGGTGGTGTAGGGATCAGGGTCTGAAGTCTCTTTCTTGTAGTTCACATGGAAGTGATGTGATGGTGGTTTTGAGGTTGAGCTGAAAAGGGGAACTGGATCTTCCTCTAGTTTTTCACAGTAGACAAAATTCAAACCTTAATCACTATATTTATTGACTACTTCAGAGAAAGAAAGAACAATGAAATAATCAACAGCAAACACCACTATAAAAACCTCTCCCTCTTAGAGAGAAGGGCCAACTATTCAGTTGATCTAATAAAAGATATCACATCTACCCAAAGAACCTTGCCTGTAGTACAGGAAAAAACTATTGAACTATGTCTTGGTAGAATGAGTAGAGTGCTCCCTCTAAATGAGGACCTAGTGATGGGAAATTCTTTCCTGAAGAGTTTGGTTTGACATTGGATGAACTTTCATGCTGGTTCTTAGTCTACTGAAACTATTATTCATACCCTTATTAAGAGTCTATTTCTTCTGCACAGGAAAAAAACATCTTTGCTATGATTTCAAGTGGCTGCCTGCACATGTTATATCACCTACTACAGCCTGTGATTATTTTTTTGCCAACCTAAAATACCATAGCTGTAAAATGAGAGTACTTGTTTGTCATAACATTTTCTGTTTTAGAAGTCTTAAGCAACTACCTGTCTATATTTATAAACACGCATAGCTTTTTGTGCTAATAAAGTTGTTTACTCTTATATCCATTGTCTAAAAGAAAAAACTTCTATAACAGTACAAACTACAGTAATTTTAAAGGTTTGATATTAAAAACACAACTGCTTACAAATATAAAATCCCCCCAAAACAGCTCTGTACCAACATGCCATGTGCAGCTCATGCCCAGAAGAGGCATTGCATTAGTTGGACCTGGCTTGCCCAACGTATGTATAGATTGGGCGCTTTAGTGGTGTGTTTATGTAACAGCTGAATGAATCAGCTATTAGATAAAACCGCAGTCCCCCCCACACCCCAAAGTGCCTGATCTATACAGCTACTGCAGAGCTGGGTTGAACTAACGAACTGCTGCTTCAAGTAAAGCACATTCCTCTCCCCCAACCCCCCACATCTGTCAGCAGCCAAAAATATTTTGTATCTGAACCAGTGTTAAATTATCAAATTTAGCATTTTTCATAAGTTTATTCACCTTTTTAATTCAAGGAGAAAAGACCATTCTAGGAAATGTGTTAGGCATCTTCTATTTGACTCTGGTCATATTACTTCTGTCACATGGGCAGTCAAGCAACAGAGCTATCACAGTTCAGGAAGGAACAATATCTAAAAACTGATGTAATCGATTACAGTGGAGTTGCTCTGGAGTTGCCTCAGTTTAAACGCATAGAGAATGTAGATTTTACCAATTATGCAAAATAAAGTTATTCACCATCCACACATATCAGCACAACTTATCTTAAAAGCCATTTCAAGCAGCCATCAAAAATACAATCTGGTTGGATTTGTACTAAGCTAGATGGCCTTGACAGAGTCTGTAAACTTTCTACAGGCTTTTTGGGCTCATGCTGTTTAAGTTTTTGAAATGTTATTTCCAATAAAAAGTTTTCTTATCTAGATGTAAGTATAAACAATCCTATAGCATCTCCACAAGAAACTATGAAGAGGAAAAACTAGCCCAGTTTATTTTTAATAAAAGGAGGGCTATGCTATATAATAACTCTTCCTGCCACATCCATTGAATCTGCTGAAATAAAGATTGATGCCTGGATATTTCTAGACACTTCTAGCAGAGGAGGCAATATTTCTTTTCTTAAAAAAAACCCAAAACCCAAAAATGCACCTAAAAACAATTTTAAATATTTTGTTAGAAATGGAAGAAAATGGTGCCTATTACATTCCTATTAATTTATTATAGATTTGCATGTTCTAATTTGAGATGACATAAATGCCAAGATGTATTGTATAATCTGGTACCAAAGGTAAAAGACATACTGAACTGAAAGCTTTAAAAAGATATATGATATACCACTGCTACACATGCGTTTTATTGTTCACACAAACACACATTCAAAATATATTTTCACATCTTCCATGCTTTAGTCGCAAGATTTTTAAAGGGTTAAAATTGTAGGACTGCTTGACTAAGAAACAGATTAAAAACAATATAGAGACCTAGCTTTCCACTAATCATCGACTGCAATGAGTTAAACATTTAAATAGTTGTCTGAAGTTGGGCCAATGTGTAAAGATGAACCAATTTGTTAACTTTCTATCTAAAATGCTTGTTTGAATCTCCTTTCTTGGTATCATAGTTTTTTCTGAAAGAGAATGGTGCAATAAAGAAAAGCTAATAAAAATACTACTCAGTTTTTAGTGGCTGAAAAACACTTCACTTGTAACAAATACAACTTCATAATCCACCAGGACTATAAGCAGGGTTATGAAATTTAAACTTGTGTGTCCAACTCAGCAACACACTTATTTTCACTTTCTCGCCTTTCTGTATTTCTCTTTCAAACATACATGGAGAACACTGAAGTCTTGCTTCAAAAGATGAATGTTTAACTGCTGTTCATTCACAAATATTGCAGACTCCCCAGTGCCCCAAACAAGATCTGGAGTGAGAGGGCTTTTTATTCTATTCTATTCTGCCTCATCCATTCCAACCAGTGTGGGAGGGTAAGATGACTTTCTGGAAGAAGGCACAGGATAAGAAGCTTTAAAGCTAACAACATGGATTCTATCAGAAGGCATAACTGGAAAATTTCTAATCCCCTTTGCCTCAAAAAAAGGGTGCGTGCATGTGCATGTGTGCATGCTATTTTCTTACCTACTGTTTACCCTATATCTCATATAGTTCATTTCATATTAATTAAGGAAATAATCCTTTATGAAGCAAAATACACCAAAAATGTTACCAAGTTACGTTAAAATTTACAACCTTCATGCAAAGTCCTATTTTCAAAACTGCAAAATGTATTTTGCAGAGATGTAATTCAGGCTAGCGTCCAAGATTAAGGACAACAAAAAGTCCTTTTTCAAGTACATTGGGAGCAAGAACAAGGCACCAGGCAATGTAGGACCCCTGCAAGACACAAATTGTAATCTTGTGGCTATGCCAGACAAGAAAGCTGATATTTTTAACAGTTTTTTGCCTCTGTTTTCTTGAACAGGGACCAGAATATCCCACCTACCAGAGGTAGGAACAATCTTGAGGATAGCTCTGTCAGGCCTCCAGTCAGCGCAGATGTAGTTAGGGATCTTCTGGAAGGGCTAGACATTTTTAAATCTGCAGGTCCAGATGCCCTCCACACAAGGGTGTTGAGAGAGCTGGCAGGGGTCATTGCGGAGCCCTTGGCCCAACTATATGAGCATTCGTGGTCATCTGGCCGGGTGCCAGGGGATTGGAAACTGGCTAATGTGGTCCCAATTTTCAAGAAACGGAGGAGGGAGGACCCAGGTAAGTATAGGTTTGTAAGCCTCACCTCAGTGCTTGGGAAGATCTTGGAGAGAATCATCAAGGAGCACATCTGTGGGGGGCCAGCAGGGGAGATCATGCTCAAGGGCAATCAGCATGGGTTCATCAAAGGCAGGTCCTGCCTGACCAACCTGATTGCCTTTTATGACCAAATAACTAAATCCTTGGATGATGGTGTCACCATGGACGTAGTCCTTCTGGACTTTAAGAAGGCCTTTGACATTGTCTCGCACCCCATCTTTGTTAATAAATTAAGCGACTGTGGCATTGATGCCTACACAGTTGGATGGGTAAAAAATTGGCTGATGGGGCACACCTAGAGAGTAGTGGTGGACGGGCTGTACTCAACCTGG
>NW_017728994.1:73292505-73293137 GCF_001723915.1 Gavialis gangeticus | reverse complement strand
TTTGATCATTCGATAAGTGTAGTTTAATCACTTATGATTCTTCATAGTAATCTAGTAAATATGTGTCAGGAAAAAAATGGTATATTTGGGTCTGCTCCTAGTCCCATGCATGCAGAGCAGAGCAGAGTCAGGCCTTGAAGAAAGCTGACAACTATGGCATTATGACATAAGTTTTTAATGAGCAGTGGAACGATTTCTACAGTTACACGGTGTATATTTTAATGTTAATAAGCTTGCATGTATATTCACAAAAAGTTGATAGTAAGGAAGATAAATGTTTGCCAAGTTTGTACAATTTGTGTGAAATATTTCACTATATTTAAAACAGAAAATAATGTGAGAAATGTGGCCATTTTACAGCAGTGTCCACACAAACATGTGTACATACAGCATGCGTGTCAAAAGTGAAGGCTGGAGTCATACCGATGTATACTCTCCATTTTAAAGTATCTATGTCTATGAACTCTATGAAATGTAAATAAATGTTTAATAGTGTTCACAATACATGTATTTATAGATCATTCAGGTATACATACTTGCCAAGAAATGCTTTTAAAAAAGGTGAAACTTCATAATATTAGAGTGCTTGCAACAGAAAAAAAAAAAAAAAAAAAAAGTGCGAGGAGAAGTGG
>NW_017728994.1:73290632-73292457 GCF_001723915.1 Gavialis gangeticus | reverse complement strand
AAAAAAAAAAAAAGAAAAAGTGCGAGGAGAAGTGGCATTTGTGGAATATCGTTCCAGTTCCATAACGGCTATAGCAGAAGCATTTGCAACAGCTCCTGTTAGATTCCAATGAATCTCCAAATTCTGCTAAAGCCTCGTCATCAACAACTCTGAGAATATATATAATGCAAACCTCTAACTTGCAACAGATTGACCTGCTGTGTCACAACCTTGCACCACGTGCTGGCACTGACAGTCATCTTTGTAAATGTAGAGGGACTCACAGGAATCAAACAGGAGATTCTCCAGGATTTGCACTGACTACAGTGGTCATGTGCTCTGTCTCCAAGGAGACAAACTGAGGGTGAAACAGCAACAAGCCATTGATCCCTGGGATGAGATTAGTCATCAAAAAGAAGCACGTGAAATATGCTAGCACTTAGTAAAACCAGAGGTCATCAATGGCAGAAAATTACATTGAAATCTTGACCATTAATACAGACAACATCTCAACAACATCCATTTATAAGCCTATAGGGGAGCGTATTGCTTTTTTGAGCCCAGTAACCCTAAACAAAAAAACATGTGTGATCACTGGTGACTTGAATAGCCACAGCATCACACGGGATTACAGTGAAAATGATGAGAAGAGCAAATTGGCCAAGATGTGGGCCAAGACATACCACCTAAGCCTGATCCTGACTCAAAGCTACCTGGGTGGTTGACTAGCTCCCAGGAGAGACAAAGCTATAATCCAGACCATGACTTTGTTGATAGCAATATAAAAGTTACCTGCAAAAAAGACGAGCTGGAACTCATTCCCCCCACACAGCAAAGACCCATCACTATTGATCAGGAATGGAAAAGTACTGGGAGAAGTGTATATGTGTTGGGACAGGATGGGGGATGTGGATGAAGGCCGAGTGGGAACAACAAGGCGGCCTTCAGGATAAGCTTATGAGGAGACAGCTTGAGAAGACTGTGCTTGGTTCAGCAAACAACAGGATGAGTCGCTGTCAGACTGCCAAGAGTATGTTACGGGGCAGGTTGACCTGTACATGGCTTACTAGTATATAAAGGGGTCTGTACTTTGCTCTTGTTGAGAATTAGCTGCCTCTTGCCTCGTGGCCTCGCAAAATAAAGCGCTTCTGATAGCCAAACGCTGATCCTGTCTGAATTTCTACATCACTATCAATGTCACAGCAGCCCTAATACCAAATATGGTACCAATATGCTTCAGTTTTAAGAATGCAGGCTTTTCTGAAGGCCTTGACAAAAGTCACACACATAAAACCAGTGGATAACTATGACCTTTCCATGAAAGCACTCTGCAAAATCTACAAGAGGTATATACCTTGAGGATGCAGATACTGCAAACAAGAGCATATTAATTATACTTTCATATTGTAGAATTTTGAATAAACAAATCTAAATGTATACAGCAATGTTTCGGCCTGAACTAAGTAACAAATAGGTGTAGGCGTAATGAGGTTGTAGTGAAAATAGATACTTTTCTCTCTGTTTCTTTGTTTCTTGTTTTAGTATTAACCCCTGCATTCTGTAACTTTCCACCCACATGGTACAGGATGGCCCACTACGTACGTCTTATAGGTTGCTCAGGTTTTGGTTTGAAATGACCAATCAAAATATAACACGTCAACTGAAAAAAATGCTAGCTCAATAAAAGCCACGTGCGCTCTTTGTTTAGGGTCGACACTGATCTGAGCAACAAGCTCCTCTGTCGGCCTGCTTGCAAGCAATAAAATAGAGTTGGATCCAGCCTGAAAGTGTGACTCTCTTCTAGAGGTGAATTGGACTAGCCTCCAGGGGATAAAATCAGCAATTT
>NW_017728994.1:73289426-73290562 GCF_001723915.1 Gavialis gangeticus | reverse complement strand
TAACACGTCAACTGAAAAAAATGCTAGCTCAATAAAAGCCACGTGCGCTCTTTGTTTAGGGTCGACACTGATCTGAGCAACAAGCTCCTCTGTCGGCCTGCTTGCAAGCAATAAAATAGAGTTGGATCCAGCCTGAAAGTGTGACTCTCTTCTAGAGGTGAATTGGGCTAGCCTCCAGGGGATAAAATCGGCAATTTATGCAACAAAGTGAGGCCAGAACCCTGGACCCAGGGCAAGTCATCCTCAGAACAAGCATGACCTGTAGCAAGCCTAGAACAATGCCCTGAGTTTAGCTGGGCTGAGAGAGACAATCCTGCAGTCAATACCCTGAGGATAGCTCTTAAAAGCCAGGCCCGGTCTGCAGTCTCTTTATCTGGGCTCAAGCAAAAGTTCTTGTTCTCAGTCTTCTAAGTGCTTCTTTGTTGGTTTCTTGACTCCTGGCTCCAACTCCACCTTCAAATTCTGGAAAGATCTCTGGCATTCCTGATTGCAGTTCTCAGCTCTTGATTCTGATTTGATCTTTGGCTTTGGCACCTGATGCTGGTTAACCTTCAGCTTACTGTCTCTGACTATGGCTTTTGACCCTGGCCTGCTTTGACTTTGATTCTGGTTCCTAAATCCACTTCTGACAACCAAATCCCTCTGTATCCCCAGCTGGGAAGCCATTTGGGGTGGCACCTGTGCTTCTGGGGTGCCTATACACAACCTGGGAAGCTGCTCTGATGCACTGGAATTCCAATGCATCACAACAGACTCAATTAATTTGGTGTTAAATCGCTGGCAATTACATTGCTGGCAATTATTAAATCTTTATTAAACCACTGGCAATTACCATGTCCCAGCAGCCTCCTGCATGTCATGTGTTAGTGTCCCCGTGCTTCATAATGGTGGCGAGGACACTTTATCTAAACCTTGTTCAATGAGCTTTACATAAAACGCCCCTGCCACCATTTTGAAGTGTGAGGACAAGTAGACTGATGCACAAGACACTCCATGTGTTTAAATTAGAGTGGCTCTTGGAGCCACTCTAAATAAAGCACCCCTCCCCTTCCCCCCCCCCCCCCCACAAGGGTAAAAATATCCCTGGGGTCCAACTTCTAGAGAAGGCCACCCATGTTCCAGTTTCCCCCCCCTAA
>NW_017728994.1:73278762-73289348 GCF_001723915.1 Gavialis gangeticus | reverse complement strand
TCCCCCCCCCCCCCACACAAGTGTATAAATATCCCTGGTGTCCAACTTCTAGAGAAGGTCACCCATGTTCCAGTTTCCTCACCCTAAGAGACACTATTAAATGGGAATTTGCTGAATTCTCTTAAGGAAATTCAAAGCAAGTGATATTCAGTCTTGAAATTCATTATGATGCCAGAACTCAAAGCAGGTAGATTGAAAGGTTTGCTGTAGTTAATATATTAGGGCCAAGTTTTCACTGAACCTCAGTCAACTCACGGTGTTTGGTAAAAACCATGGGCCACACGATACTTTTACATAGATTTAATCCAGAGATTAGGCCAGAGATGCAAAGTTCTTGACAACTGTTGATACAGTATTACTGGGTGTCTTTACATGTGTGCCAAGGTGGAGAAGGCACGCTTTAATTTGAGCTGTTTTTTTCAGAAGCCTCTCTAATTAAAGTGCCCACCTCTCTCATATATTCAGCATCCCGTGCTCCAAAATGGCAGTAGGCGCAGGCACTTTAACTAAAGCTTGTTTGATGAGATTCAGTTAAAGCACCACCATCACCAATTCGAAGTGCAGCGATGCTGACTACATGTGTTGCCGAGGCTGCTGGAGCATGCTCCAGTTGACTCAATTAATCAAGTCTGCTCCGATGCATGCTAGTTAGCACATGTTGGAGCAGGCATGGGGCATGCGTATAGTTGTCCACAAATCCCTGAACTGTGACAAATGACCCTCCCTATCTGAAATTAGAAAGGCATTAAAGGCAGTGCTTTTCAATCTTTTAAGTCTCAAGGCAGTGGTGCTCAATGTTTTGGCCCCACAGTCAAAATGAATGCCATGGGACAGGTCTGTGGGCTAGATCAGACCCTGCATGCTGGGCTTGCAGCCCTGTGCCATCTCTGTCCACCCTACACACCAGGATTAGGGCCCTGGGACACTGCATGCTGCGACTGGGGCCAGGGAGCCCCATGCAACCTCTGCCAAGCCCAGCATGCTGGGATCAGGGCCCCATACCACCACCACCACTCAGCACCATGTACCACTGCCTGACCCTGTGGGCTGGGACTGGGTTCCACACTGCCCGGCAGGGCTCCCCATGTATGACCCAGCATGAAGGGCAGAATCCAGCCTGCAGGCCAGGGGTCGAGCACCCCTAATTAGAGCATGGCTTTCCAAGACACTAGCTTCCAACAGCCCCTACTCAGTTTTAATGGGATACTTGTGTTTTGTTTTGAAAATTTAGCTGACACTTTTCAAATAGTAGGCTGCCAAGAACGTAAACCCTCCCCTGCCTTAATAAGAGGTACCCAGTTTCTTGCAACTACAGTATTAACTAGTGTATGCTTGCAAAACATTTTATGCAGGGAGAATGTAATGTGGTACTTCCCCCACCCCAAAGCTCTGCTCAATCGTAAGTCACCAAAACACAACAACTGCTTGAACGTGCCTGCTGTCTTAAGGGGAGCCAAATGCATTCTTGGGCTCTGCTATTCTTATGGTCCTTGGCTCCTGGATGGAAGAAAGACAGAATTAAGCTGTCCCGATGCAAGACTTCATGCACAGTAAATTGTACAGGAGGACAAATGGCAATATTGTGAACAAATTTCACTTACATCATTCCTGGTTATGATTTACTACCTCATATAAATGGATGGAGCTCTCAGCAGCTAAGAGCTACTGTTCCAGGGAGACTGTACAGCCCTCTCTGCATTATACTCAATTCACAGTTTTTAGGTCCTATTTACAATCGTAAAAACTAGTGAGAATTTTGGCCATTTCTAAAATAGTTTGGGTACTGAAAGCAGCATAGATGCATAAATATTGAGCCCACATAAAGGCCCACCTAAATACTAGTGATTAAGGCTAAGAATGTAAAACCAGAGTCAAACTGGTAAGCAGCAGCATGCAATTTCTGCAGATGTGTCTTCTCCATAAACTTAAAGTGCACGGTAATTCTCATCATTTTAAGTTTTGCTTCTTTTTATCAAAATCTACCAACACAGAAGAATCTACAAATACACATATCTCTACTCTTGTACAGAACTAGGGCTCAAAACACCACCAGAGCATTTTTCTACAGGCTCAGATCCCTTTAGGAAGCCCAAAGTTAGCCAGAGAGCAGGGTAAAAAAAAAAAAGACCCGGATCCAGTATGGATACACAAGTCCTCTGAGCAATTCACTCAGAATCAGCCACATTTGTCAATATGACCAGACTTTCACACAAGAAAATTCTTTGATTTCCCTCCTCATCTTATTGAAGCAGCAAAACTCGAGATGTTTCTCTCACACACTTGGACCCCTCTGAAAAACCTCATGGAAAATAACTTGCAAGCAGGTCCCAACTACAGCATGACATGTATTTCCATGCTGATATTATGTTGATATTGCTGCTAGAGGATCACCCAGCACAGAAGTTGAGAAGTTATTTGTGTGTCATTGGGCACACCTACACGTGCTTCTATGGTGCCATTGTTATTGTGCCATCATTTAGTACTTCCTTTTGGGAAGCACGTTGCTACAGTGGAGGGAGGGAGGGAACACATTGCTACAGTGATGTAACTGTGGCATCATGGTTTTTGCCCACAGATACTACGGATGCACCTAGTATAAACTAAAGGTCAGAGTAGGAGAGCAGCAGGCAAGGTGCCTGCTACAGGCCTCCAAACCAAGAGGTGGTGGTGGTGGTGGACAAGTCCTTCTGTAAACAACTGCCTAGGGATGTGAAAGGTTATATGTTTAAACACAAAGTATATTTATTGCCAGTAGGAAGGCCAAGGTACAGTTTGAAATGCAGCTGGCAAGGGACATAAATAGCAATAAAAAGGGATTCTACAGGTATATCAAAAGTAAGTGGAAGACAAGAGAAATCAGGTCTCTTAAGGAATGCAGAAGGCAATCTAGCTGCACATGATTCAGAAAAATCTGAAGTATTTAGTGCCTTTTTTACCTCAGTGTTCACAAATAGGGGCAGTTACCAGATGACAAATGCAGTTGGCAGCAAAGAAAAGGAAGATGACAAACGGCCTAGAGTAATGGCAGAACGGGTTACAGATTTGGCTGAAGCTAGATGCTTTGAAGTCAGCAGGGCGAGATGGGAGGCACCTTAGAGTACTGAAGGAATTGACTGAGGTAACTTCAGAGCCATTGTCTATCCTCTTTAAGAACTCATGGAGGTGAAGGTGTAGCATGAACTGAACTAATGTAGCTGATGTTAAAATAAAGTGTAATAATGAAATGTAACCATGTTAGTTTTGTCCTGTAAGCAACTTGAAAACTCCATTTTGTATTCTTTTGCTTGACATAAGTAAATGAACTCTGTATGTCCTTTTTTGAATGAGTGTATGTGAAAGGGTGAATGGTGAGAGAATGGCATAAAGATGAGAGAAAAGACTGAACTGTTTACATAAGCTACAAGGCGCCAAATGTAAGTTTACCAGTCAGTAAACTAATTAATGAATGGCTCAAGAATCCCTTTGAGGCCTAAAGCACAAAGAAGATAACGAGGAGGAGGAATCCACCGATCTTGCCAGATGGGCAGCAAGGACACTCCAAGGCTGAGACACCAACTTTGATAACCAAACTGACCTCGGGCTGAGATAAGCTGAAGACTGAGAAGAACAACCACAAAAACAGAAGCTTGGTATGGAAAAACCCCAAAGAACTGAAACAAAGGATGCCAACCCCTATAAAAGAAGACTTTGCAAATGCCAAGTTGGGTGAGTCTCTCTTAGTACTTCCTACTTGCTGTTTTGTTGGAGCACAGACACGTCTGTTTCACCCCGCTCTAAGCTGTTGTCTCCAGGATCTCTCTCTTATGATAATCACCCATGCCTGCTATCTGCATCTTCTCTCAATAAGGCCTGGGCCAGCCACCCGTGCTATTATCGAACAACTGCTGCTGGTAACTGTTATGTCTGAATGGAATGGTTGTTTTGTGTTTGTGTGTGCCTGTGTGTAAGTTTTGTGCATGACGATTTGTGTGCATTTATAAGAGTGGTGTGTCCGAACCTCTATGTCTAATTCATGTAATTAATAAATGTGGCATTTTGCCTTATCCCCCTTTATAAGGTCTTGCTCTGGATTTGACAATTGAAATTTAAAGTAACAAGGGGAGATCCCAGATGACTGGAAAAGGGCAAATATAATGTCCATCTTTAGGAAAGGGAAGGAGAGCCAGGGAACTACAACCCAGTCAGCCTGACCTCTACACCTGGAAAGATCACAGAGCAGATCCACCAGACATCCATTGTGAAGCACCTAGAGAAGAATCCATGCTGGAACAGCCAGCATGGATCCAACAAGAGTCATGCCTGACCAACCTGATCTCCATCTGTAAGGTTACAGGCTCTGTGGACTGGGGGGAGTGGGGGGAGGGGAGAAGTAGATGTGAAATACTTTGACTTTTGACACCAATCTCTCAGAACAGTCTGAGAAGCTACAAAAATACAGACTAGATGAAAATAGTCTGGATACATAACTGGTTTTATCTTCATACTCAGTGAGTAGTCCTTAATGGCTAGTTGCAAGTTTCATGTAAGTTTCCCCAAGGATCTGTCCTGTATCTGGTATGGCTTAATATCTTGACTAATGATAAAATCTTTATTAATGATGGGATCAAGTGCACACTGGGCAAATTTGAGACCACCACCAAGTTGAATACAATTGCAGATACTCCAGAGAGTAGGCATAGGATCCAGAATGACCTGAATAGATTGAAGAAATGTTCCACAATCAATTAGACATTATTCAGTGAGAGCACGTGCAAAAGTCCTACACTTGGGACAGCATAACTGCATGCACAAATACAGCCTGAGGAATAAATGGATAGGTCACAGTACTGCAGAAAAGAACCTAGGGGTTATAGTGGATCAGAAGCTGAATACAAGCCAACAGCATACTGAGTTGTATTAACAGAAGTTGTTTGCAAATCAAAGGATGTGAATCTTCTGATCTATTCAGCGCTGGTGAGGACCTACCTGGAGTGCTGTGTTCAGTTTTGGCCCCTGCACTTCAACAGGTATTTGGACAGTTTGGAAAGAGTCCAGGTACAGAGCAATAAAAATGACTGAGGGCTTGAGATGCAAGACTTATGAGGAAAGCTTGAAAGAACTAGGGTTATTTAGTCAGAAGAAAAAAGACTGAGAAGAGATTTGATAACAGTCTACAAATACCTGAAGGGCAATTACAGAGAGGATGGAAATGGGCTTTTCTCTGTGGCTGCAGAGGATAACATTAGAAGCAATAGCCTCAACTTGCAGCAGACAAAGTTTAGTTTGGAAATTAGGGGGAACTTTCCAACTACAAGGTTGATCAGGGATTAGAACAGGCTACCTAGAGAAACTATGATATCTTTATCCGTGACATTTATGGTTGGACAGACACTTGCCTGGGATGGTTTAGTCAGGGATGATTCTGCCTTGAGCAGGGGGCTGAACTGGATGACCTCATGTGGTCACTTCCAACCCTACTTTGCTATGATCCTATAACCTTTTTAAAACAAACTAACCAACCAAACACAAACAAAAAGCTCACATTTCTGACCTAATCTTCCTTTACTTCTCTTATTCAAAAAATATTTTTTTAAATAGTTTAAAATATGCCACCTTACTGACCTGATTTATACTTTGTGTCACAGAGCGACTCCAAAGTGGGTATTTGCTTGGGACCACTGCACTCTTTTCTGGTCTCCACAAGTGTTCTCCATTGCTAATTCTAGAGGAAGGGGGAGCCCAGTTTCCTTCCCACTCTAGGACCTAGCCTTTTAGTCACTCTCACTCCCTGGTTCTTCATCCACAACCCTGACTTGGGGAGCTAGCATCCTATTCCACTCCTGAAAGAGGGACTTGTTGGGGAGACTCAGTGCATCCCAGTTTCAAGCAGCAACCAGAGAGCTGTGGCATGTATTGGGGATAAATAGGGTCAAGCAGTTCTTCTGTCCCTAAGCCAGCTCACAGAGCCCAGAGTACCCCCAAGGATTGCTTTGCTGTTCTCTCTGCAGTGTCTTCAGGTCCTTAGGCCCCCAAAGCTTCTTGCCTCATCTGACTCCAGACTCCCTTTAAAGGGGCCAACACCTCCATCCCCATTTTTACCTCATCTCACTCTGTTTTCCTCCTATCTCCTGGGTGTAAGCCATGTTACCTTTGTTAATCTGTCAAAGCTATTCAAGCCTCTGTGGATGCAAGAGGTCCATCTTGTGTCCTTCCCGACATAGACAGCTCTCTTGCTTCATTGACACTAACCCAATGATGCTCAACCTTTTAGCCCTGAGGTCCAGATGATCACTACAGGGCCAGGTGAACAGAGTGGGGCCAGTCCATAGGCAAGATTGGGTACCCTGGGACCCATCACCACCCCCTCTCACCCTCTGCACACTGGAATTGGGCCCTGGGGGCTGATACCACCCCTGCTGAGCCCTGGGCACCAGGACGGTAGGCCCAATCCAACACACACAGTCTGGGACTCCCCATGGGTCTGAAAATTTGGCAGCGGGGAAGCAATGCCACTGCTCTCCTGCTGCCAGATTTTTGGAACCATGGGCCAAATAACACAGTGCCACAGCCTGGATCTGGTTCGCAGGCCTGGGGTTGAGCATCCCTGCTTTAACTCATTCTTTCTCCCTGTTTAAGTGAGCCAGGACGAAACTGACTGAGGCACACAGCATTATAACAACATAAACACAGTTTACACAGAAATATTACAATAAAACCTATAGTCTGTCAAACCTTGCAACTAAAGAAAGAAACAAAGATTTTATGTTAAAATACAATTGAGATGCCAACACTGAATTATGTATAAAAATAATAAAAATGGCACAACATCTTTTTATGGTTATATCATTTTGTCCTGCGGTGTGTGTTCAAATACCAGCATAATCTGGAATGCTTGTCAACCAATCAGAATGTGTTTTATTTTCTATTTTATATGCACAATCATAAATGAGTAGTAATGAATGCCACATTATTAATGACTCACAATGCTCAGCATGTAAGCCCATATTTTCCAATCACACACTGGCAGTTTTTTCACACCATAAGTTTACTTCAAGGCATATAATATTGTTTTCCTTTATTTTACTAAAAATCCAACAGCTGCAACCTTAATACATTGCATTTGCAAATTTGCAGGCTATATAACCAGGACTGCATGTTAAATGGTCTAGTAGCCAGGCACCCCTTGAACAATTTTCATTGTGGGAACAAGGGAATCCCTTCTGTATTATAGTACACAGAAAAAAGTTTGCTGCCTGTCTCACCATCCCAACTACCAAACTGAAAGTCTGCACCACCTTCTTTCTTAAGGACATTCTGTTGTAAATATTAAGCATAGGAAAATATGAGCAGTTTGTGTTAGTGTTAATGGAAATCACAACTGTAACTCCCTATTCATCACACTAGAAATTTACCTTCCGGCTCAGAAACAGGAAGATAGGAAACTTCTAAACTGACAGTCATTACATATGTAAAATGCAGCAGCAGATAGGCAGCAAAACAAACAAAGTTAAAAAAAAAAGTAATTTCAGTCTCACCATGACACTAAAGACATTTATAAGAAAAAAAAACAATCCCAGGAAAGCCAAAAAACAAGTTGGTAACAAGTTTTTATTAAAGACACAAGCGAATTGAATTAAATACTTGTAATATTTCATTTCAGGCATTTTAGGGAAAATATCAAAACTGACAATCCAATCTGCTCAAGCAAAAATTGTTATTCATCAAAACTGGAGTAAGGCAACTACATTAGCTGATTTGTCTACAAAGAATTGTACAATGCAATAACTGCATACTTTTCATCTTTATTCACTTATTCTTTAAGTTTTTAGAACAATGTTATTTTATATATACACACATACTTACATGGGCAGCAACTGTGAAGGTGCAAAAAAACAGAAAATTTTTAGCATTTTGTTAAAAGCAAGCTTTGCTCTAGATGTACTTTGCTTTATATCACAATTATGATATTAGTAGTCTCTCATCTAATTTCACTAATATTCTAGTTGTGTTAATAATACATATTGAGAATGCACTTTTGTTTGACACACTCTCTGAAACTTCACCTCAGTTTGTTGAAGAAAGCTTGAAGAATCCACTATTTTCTGCCTATGCACATACAGCATATATTTCAGCTTTAATGAGTTAATTATTTCTAAACCAAATTTCTGCAGACACAAAGCACTTGTTCTCACAGACAACTATCTTAAATTTTCAATACATCCACATCAGGTTTTATCCGATACTCTATTTTAATAGCAAAAGACAGATTTTGTCCCTAAGTTTAGTCTTAAATATTAAAAAAAAAATCAAAACTGTTTATGCAATAAATAGCCATCATGACTGTTCATGTTTAAAGTTTACACTTAGGGAAACAGGAAATTTAAGCCAAAGTTAATTTGCTTTAGCTAGCCTGAAAATGCCCCTTCCCACAAAATAGGAACTGGTAATCAAAGCCGGTACTAAAAGCTAACATTTATTTCTATTTCACTTACAGATCATGCTCAAATGAACACTCAGAAAACTCAATTTTGTCTTCTTGTTTCTTCTTTTAATCTGTCCTTTTTGGTCTGTGTCCTTAAATTTTACTAAGAGTCATCACAGAATAGGTTGTAATCTCAGGTGATTAATTGCACAGCATTTTACAAGCTGTAAAACAGATCAAGATTCCCACAAATAAACTGTGCCACTCCACAAGCGTTCTTATTAGATTTTCTAAAACTCCAAGATATTTGACAGACTGCAAATCTTAAGTATTTATAAATTTCAAAGGTTTACTTATTTTTGTTGTAAAAAATGCTAAAACCTATATTGATTGTAACATGCAACTCTACATGAAAAAATCTTAATGACTGGAGTAAAATACCAATATTTACTACCACACTTGTGTTCATTATGGCTCTCTCTGACAGGGGTCCATTAAAATCAATTTTTATGTTTCTTATGTATTTTTTTTCCATCTAATGTTCTTGCCATTGTGTTTATTAGCCAGTTAAGAGAAACACTGGGCACTGTTTTGTTTTTATTTTATTCTGTCAAAAATAATGAGACCAGAGACTTTAACAACTATTCACTATCAACGAGTGCAAAAGATTAAATGTTACATTTCAGCAGAAACATTATAGAGAGCTTTAAAATTTTTAAATCTTTACCATCTGAAATGGAAAAGAGGAATCCCTCATTTGCAAGTAATAGTCTCTTAGACAATTTAGAATTTACTGCTCTCTATTTTTTAAAAATGCTAGTTTTAGAAATTGTCCCATATCCCAAATGGTACTCTATTTTCAGCTTCCCTTTCAAGCTAAACCCAGTATTAAAAAAAAGAAAAACAGAAATGGTTATTTTCCCATGTCACAGAAGATTGCTCAAACTGGGATAAAATACACTGATAAACACGTTTTGGGCTGTGAGTTTTTTGTGCATTAGAGTTAATCTGTTATAAATATATTTAAAACCAGAATACAATTGATGATGTTAATACTTCATTAATACTAGTATTACACAAATATGAAAGCAAACAAGTAAAACAGGATGTTGTGGGGAGGGAAGACCAACTGGAAGAATATTTTATTTCCTTCTTTGTAGGTTTTTTTTTTAAATTTCAATGAAAGTAGGAGCTGTCCCAATCACACCAGGAAGACAGAGCTCACAAACTAATGGATGAAAGCAACCTCCAATATTAACTGACCACAAAGCAAGAGGAAGGGCCTATGGCATAAGTCATCAAGTAAAGACCAATTGTGCTCCAGTAAACAAAAATACAAAAAGGTGACAATTTACATAACAAGGAAATGGGAAGGGATTCAGTAGCTCTGCTAAATCCAGACCTTCCCTTACGTAAGGATTAAGGTTATCAAGGTGACAAATATTGTCCATATTTGTTCAAGAAATTAAAAATAACCTCTCTACTATTATACACAGGGTACCCAGTATTTAGGTTTACCTAGAAAGTGACTTAGACACTGAACTGCTCCAGATTCCCAATTATTGCAAATATTTAAGATATAAGGTATAAACTGCTTGTGCAACTTGAATTCTGTCCCTTTGCACACACAGGTTATAATATAATACAATGTAAGACTCACTTCTGTAGTCACACTTGAATGCATGGTTGAGACTCTGATAAAACTCTCTGATAGAAATTACTATTAGCTGTAAGCATTTCACTTGTCTATAGACCAGCAACTTGAGGGGGAACCAACACACTGACACAGATTAAATAACTATTTGTGAATCAGCAATTATTTATACTTCTAATATGGGAGTATGATGTAATAAACAAAACAGCAGTCATGTATGTTGTAGCCAAAACCACACAGACCTGGTACATTCTCTTTGTGAGTGAGTTTTATTAGGCCCAGGTAAGAGATTTGGCCTGTATTTCTGGATGCACAATGCCCAAAAACAGAATTTAAAATGGGTGCTAAAATAAGAAGTATGGGCATTTGACACTATAAATATTGTGTAA
The DNA here is from genome assembly GCF_001723915.1 of Gavialis gangeticus. Lineage (NCBI taxonomy): Eukaryota > Metazoa > Chordata > Crocodylia > Gavialidae > Gavialis > Gavialis gangeticus. Next base: position 73,278,904 of record NW_017728994.1, on the reverse strand, counting down.
ATATTAAATAAATATTTAAAGTAAAATTGCTTTAAAATTGTATTAAAGATGGAACAGATAGTCAAAGAAATAATCATGAATGGGACAAGGAAAAAAACCCCTTCATTATCTTCTTTAAAACAGAAATCACTGTATTTCCAAA
>NW_017728994.1:73271837-73273762 GCF_001723915.1 Gavialis gangeticus | reverse complement strand
ATTAGGCCCAGGGAAGAGATTTGGCCTGTATTTCTGGATGCACAATGCCCAAAAACAGAATTTAAAATGGGTGCTAAAATAAGAAGTATGGGCATTTGACACTATAAATATTGTGTAAATATTAAATAAATATTTAAAGTAAAATTGCTTTAAAATTGTATTAAAGATGGAACAGATAGTCAAAGAAATAATCATGAATGGGACAAGGAAAAAAACCCCTTCATTATCTTCTTTAAAACAGAAATCACTGTATTTCCAAATAATACAGCTGATATAAATAAGTACGTAAGATACTTTTTAGAACGGTTAGAATATTTTGCTTTCTGCCCCACATATTTATATTAAAGATAATAGGGCATAAACTTACCCATTTGGTGGCATCACATCTTTCTGAAGACTTAATTCATGTATACCTGTTTCACACCCAGATATTTCAATTCTTCCCATGGGGCTGTCCAGGACCACAAGCATCATTTTACATTGAGCTTTTCCATCTTTTAAAGCCATCTGTTCACAGGAGAACAATAATTTATAAAAAATTTAAGTATGCACATTTCCCCCCAGGAACCAACATCTCAAAAATCTGTAGTGTTAAACATAATTTTATTCTGAAGACTTTTAAAGAGGAAATACTAGAAAGCAGAGTAAGAATTCAAAGTACTTAAACTTACTCTAATTATATGCTGTACTCCTATACTGGATTAAATGTGATCAATGTAGCCTTGCAGGAAGACAACATAGCGTCTAAATCAAACTCTTAAACTGTTAACTAATTAAACACTGACCTGCTCAAAATCACAAATAATAGCAGTTTAATGGTAGATTTGTTAGTAAACACCTAAAGAAAAAGAAAACTTGTTTTGACACCAATTTAAAAGGGATTACTATGACAATAAAGCATATTTACTGCTTTACAAAGGCAATATTAGGTGAATAACAGCACATAGGAAACGGCTGTCCTGCAAAAACAAAACAAATACAACAAATCAATGCTTAGTCAAGGACACAATTTATTCCTACCATTATAGTCAACTTTCTACAATAGCCAATAATGCATGCTTGTAAACAGATGCCAAACCTTTCTCAATATTCTACAAGGAACAACAATAGTACCACACATTCCTTAATATTTGGTTTGACAAAAATGTTTGCAGTCAGCAGGTAGAGTTTATTTGGTTTTCCCTAGCATACTCCCTAGCACAGCATATTCTCTAGCATAGCACTCTGCAGCCCAGTGTGTCAGGCACTGTATAAATAGAGTAGGATGATTTTCAAAGAGCTTACAAACCATAGCATAAGAATGAAAAGGAATGGGAGAAAACAGGAGAAGAAACAAACAACACCAGACAACTTGATAAGATCCTACACTGCCAATGGAAGAAAGGGAAATATTTATAGTTATATGCTTTGATGTCATATGCGTCTGCCATTTGCAGCACACTTATCTGCATATATGGGCAGATTTCGTCCTACCCCGTGTGAGGATATAGAAGTGTGCTGTCATAATCTGCCATGATCTGTAAATGACACCCTTGAATGCTGCAGAGAAAGTCTTGACAAGCTCTTCTGCTCAGTCAGAGCCCCAAAACTCTGATATAGAGTCTTGTCTCCTTTGAGCTTCCCAACCTACCAGAGGCATCCGTCACAATGGTCCTGGTGTGAGGGGGAAAAAGGGCATTCCTTTGCATATGTTGGACAAAATCATCCACTATTTAAGGAAGCCAGGACAAGGGGCCTTCACCCTTACAGGAAGATATCCTGGAGAATACAGTTTGCAGCCATCAGATCCTAAAAGCCCTTGGAGTCATCTATTGGTTGGTCAAAGTCAGAATAACAGGTGGAGTTGCAGATACTCTGAAGAGTTGAATTATTAAAAATGACCTTGGATAAACTGGAGAAATGATCCCCCCCCCCCCCAAAAAAAA
>NW_017728994.1:73266375-73271776 GCF_001723915.1 Gavialis gangeticus | reverse complement strand
CAATAGTATGCATATTGATAGTATGCATGATTGAAAGGTGTGGACAAAGAGATCAGCAGAGTGCAAAGATTATTAGAGGCCTAGAAAACATGAGTTGTGAGGAAAGATTGAATGAACTAGCATTATTTAGTCTGGAGAAGAAGAGACTGAGGTGGGATTTAATAACAACCTTCAAATACCTGAAAGGTGGCTATAAAGAGGACAATGGTAATAAGACAATTATATCATCTTTGTATCAAGGGACTGCTGCCCACAAGCTCTCTTTGGCAGCCGTGGAGGAACAAGGAATACCGTTCTTAAAACTGCCGTAAGGGAAATTTAGGTTGAACACTAGGAAGAACTGTGAGACAGGCGACCCAGAGAGGTGGTGAAATCTCTATCTTTGGACGTTTTTAACAGCAGTTTAGACAAAAACTTTTCTGGAATAGTTTAAACAGGAATGGTTTAAACTATATTAAGGAATGTGTGGGTAGTATCACTGGTCCTTGTAGAATATTTGGAAAAAAATAGCATCTGTTTACAAGTATAAATTATTTTCCATTGTAGAAAGTTGACTATAATGGTAGGAATAAACTGAGTTACGGCTGGACCTCCTGACCTCTTGATGTCTCTTCCAGCCCTACTTTTCTATGATCTGTCTGAGGAGAAGGGCAACAAGGAATACCTTATTTTCTTATATACACACACACGATCACAAAAAGACCATGCACCTTGTTTTTTGAAGTCAGAATTTAGGAGGAAGAAAAAAAAAAGGTTTGTCCAGAATTATGGCCAACTGTGCAACAAACTAGTCCACCTGGAAACAGTGTCCAGGAAATGTGGCATGAGGCTGGCAATTCAGGCCGACCTGGACAGGCTTGCAAGGTGGGTGGAACAAAACCCAATGACCTTCAACACAGAGAGATGCAAGGTGCTCCACCTTGGGAGAAAGAACCCACATCATACTTACAGGCTTGGCAGTGCTTCACTCACTAGCACCACAACCAAAAGAGATTTGGAGGTCATGATTGATCACAAGATGAACATAAGCCACCAATGCGATGCCGCATGATTAGAGGTCAAGAGGGCAGGCCTTATGAGGAGAGGCTGAGAGCCATGGGACTCTTCAGCCTGGAGAAGAGAAGGCTCGGGGTAACTTGGTGGCAGTCTGTAAGTACAGTCATCAGGAACTGAGAGAATGTCTGTTCACCAGGGCACCCCAAGGGAAGACAAGGTCTAACAGTCACAAACTGCTAGAAGACAATTTTAGACTAGACATAAGGAAAAACTGCTTTACCGTCTGAGTCTCAAGAGCTTGGAATAGACTCCCCCTAGAAGTGGTGCAAGCACCTACTGTGGACGTGTTCAAGAAATGTTTGGATGCTTACTTTGCTGGGGTCATCTGACCCCAGCTGACTTCCTGCCCTTTGGGCAGGGGTCTGGACACAACAATCTCACAAGGTCCCTTCCAGCCCTAATGTCTATGAAATCTATGAGAAATGCATGCCACTCTTTATCCCCTCAGCCCAGGATACAGGGAGTGGCTGGGCTACCATGTACCTACATACACTGGTGAGGCAGAAAGCTTCCAAGACAGCTCATGAGATTTCTGCACACCCACAATGAAAATGTACATATGAACAAATTACTTGATGGAGATATTACCTCCTGTTGTTAATTTCAGGTATTGTCATTTTCAAGTTTTGATCTAATTATAAGTGTTAGACATTTTTTCCTGTTAATTAAAGCTGTACCAAGGAGACTGTGCCAAGATTTTGACAAAACTGATGAAAGTCTTGGGCCTCTACCAGTTGTGCTGATAAAGGTCTGATTGGCTCTGATGTGCAATCCACACAATCGTGCTTCCTGCCATGCTGCACATATATGGCAGAAGGCATGGTTATGGGATCACACATCACATCCCATCACACCTTACTGCCAGGCTCCCCCTGCACTAGCAAGTAGCAAGCTCCATCAGTTGACCTGGACTCAGTTGTAGGGATGCACCCAGTAGTCCAGGTCCACTGTGGGCTCCCGCCAACATGGGCTTTTGGGTGCATCGCTGTGGCTCACAACTCAGGTCAGCTGCAGGATCCCAGCTCTCGAGGTGCATGGTGTGTCCACACAGCTGGGAGCCTGGGTCAACTGATGGGGCTACCACCCACATATTCAATTAATGGCACAGTAAGAACCTGCCACAAAGTTGTTATACATTTTTGGAGTAGCTTTGCAGCTTATTCATTGTTTTATCATGCCATTAATTGATTGTACGTATGGCTGGGGGACAACTTAAGACATGATTAACTGGTTTATCGTGTCTTAAGTGTAAGATGTGGTAGAGTCCGTAGATAGAGAAAAGGAAAATGATCAAGGAGGAACTATCTTCTAGAGCAAAGATTCAGAAAGCAAACCAGCCAGCCAAGGGAGAGAGCTTCATAGTTTCTAGCCTCGGGAGGGACCCGAGAAGATCATCTAGTCCAACCCCCTGCCATGGCAGGAAAGAGTACTGGGGTCAAACGACCCCAGCAAGGTATTCATCTAACCTCTTCTTAAAAACCCCCAGGGTAGGAGCCTGCACCACCTCCCTAACTTGTGGAATAGCCTTCCAAGGAAAAATTATGAAAATCTCATTGCCTGATTAGTTTAAACTTTGACATGAAACGGCAATTATTTTATAGCACCTAACCTATACTAAGTAACACAGAAAAAAGTCCTGTACAGGCAGAAAGATTAGATTTACAAATAAGTGCTTACATTTCTGATTTCAATTATAACACATTTCTTAGTATAATGCAATTAACCTGTAACTATTTTTTTCCTAATCTTGTTAGTCTGTTGCCAAATTTGTAAAGACTACCCACATAGCAGGTTGTCTCTCTCAGCTTGGAAAAACCTCACCCCTGTCCAAAAACACTGCACTCAAATTTAATGAATAAGAAGATATCAGTCTACCAACAGTTACAGTTATGCAGCTAGATAGCACCTACCAATTAAAACTGTAGAAAGAAAATGCATCTGGGAAATAAATCCTTCACACTTTGGCTTTTATCATATTAGTAACAACTAGTTTGCAACCAAGCTATAGTTTGCATAACTGGATTTCATAGTGATTACACAAACGCCAACATTTTGAACATTTAAATGATTAAATAGATGTGTGGCATACCCTTAAGGGTTTTACTCTTGGCTTCATGCTTTCTGACACTAAGGAAGCCAGTGCAGTATGTCCAGCATATGATGGCAACTTTATTCATGTTCTGATCCCCTGCCTGGCAGAAAGACAGATCCTGATCAAGCATAGCTTCCCTGCAAGATCACACAAGCTGAATCTAGCATGATTTTACCTGAAGCTAGATTTTACTTGGATTTTCACAGCCATTTGGAGATAAATTGAAAATTTAAATTTCCTTTATTGCCCCTTTTAAACAAGAACAGGTATTTAAATGATAATGCTGTGAATTAAGTTGTACTGATGCTCCCTTGTAACAACAGCAAGAGCAATGCTAGGACTTCGCTCTGCTACAGCATCAGTAGCACATCCATTGTTTAAAAAGTTGACAAATTATTTGATTTCTTTCTTTTTTCCTCTCCCACTTTTGTAACACTTTTTCTTCAATGAAACCATAAAATTGAGATTCAACTGAGAATCCTGAGAAAACAGGATTCAAGCTCTCCCTTCTCTTCCTGTTACTACTAGTTAGAATATTTCATTTCTGTGCACCAGCCAATGTGTCAATGGCTCTTCTCCTCCTCATTTGTTTTAATAATAAACTTTGAAAAAGGCTTTTATGTAACTAAATGTACAAAGTTAAAAATAATAAAATACATATTATAAAACAAATAAGCAAGGCTGAATGTTTTAAATGTAAAGTTCATTGACATCTTAATTTTAAGTAATACCTATCTGACAAGAGAAATTCCGTCTTTGGACAAATTAAAATTACCAAAGAGGCTGTATCAGAATGAACGCCTTTGTCATAAAAATACATACACTAACATAAAAAAATTGCTTTAAATAGTTGGGGGGGTAAGTTGTGTTTGGCATACTAAACATTATTAAAAGTAACATAACAGAAATTATGCAGTACCTACCTCCTTGCCCCAATATGGGATGTTCTACACTGGACTGAATTAATCGACTCATTTCATTCAATATATATCTGTCAAACATTTTCAAGGGTTGTAAAGGTTACAAAAACCAGAAGAGGCTAGAGTCAATGCAAATAATATAGCAGAACTGTCCAAGCAGTGATCTGTTTGCAGTGGAACAAATCATAGAGCCAAGAACCATTTTTCACTCTTCAGTGTACTATTCCCTCAGACTCTTCCTCCACTCATTCAATCACCCCACCATGAAGCAACAGCAAACATTTTTATCTTCCCCTTCATACAACAAATTATTTCTTTTTCTAGTGCCCTCCCATTCCAACCATATAGGCTGACATGGTGAGACACAGGTCTTGCACCGATGAAACAGAGGGTTTTAGCTGTTAAGTGTTACACTTTAAGACACGATTAACTGGTTAATCATGCCTTAAGCAGTGACCAAGCTACACATTCATTCAATTAATGACATGATAGAACCAGAAATAAGCAACAAAGTTATTACACAAAATATGTGTACTAACTTTGTGGCTGATTGTTATCAAGCCTTTAAATGAACATGTAGAGTACACTCCAGTGTGCTCCAGAGTCTGGGAGCACTGATCAGTTGATTAGGGGTCTCAGCTGGGGGAGCACAGTTTGCTCCCCAGGCTGGGAGTGCCAATCAACTGATGTTGCTCCCAGCCACAGGGGTGCCATTCACACCCCCAGCTGTAAGTCCCAGGAACAACTGGAGCTTCCAGCTGCAGAGGCATACCATGCGCCCCCAGAGCTACGAGCTGATGAGGCTCTGAGCCACAGGAGTGAAGATTTCCGGTGCAGGGTGTGCCTGGGAGGGCTACCCCTGCACTGTTAATATGACGTGATGGGATCTGATGCTCAGTCCCACAACTGCACCCCTTGGCATACACGTGTCCTGGCAGCAGATGCAATTGTTGGGACTTTACATTGAATCCCATTGTGCCTTCTTTTTAATGTCTGTCATTTGGGAAAAAGCAGAGATAACTGAAGAAGTCTTGAATATCATTATTTTAAAACGGCATACCCAATGGCATACTGTGAATTACAAAGGGTAAAAACAAGAGTTAAATCTGTTTGTATAAATACTGAATTAGACCTACACTTTTCAAAACATCAGAAATATGTATATAAGATTCAACCTCATATAAAAAAGTAAGTTACAAGGCAAATCTTGTGTCAAACTGTTTGTCATCCTAGCAACAAAATGAAAACCTGACATATATAGCAAACTAGAAAGACAGACACGAACCCTTTTGGGGGGGGGGGGGGGGGCGGGGGGGCAAGGGGGGGGAAAAGA
>NW_017728994.1:73256670-73266340 GCF_001723915.1 Gavialis gangeticus | reverse complement strand
GGGGGAGGGCAGGGAGGCAAGAGGGAGTGAAAGCTATAAGACTTCAGAATGACACTGGCCAATACCAGGATAAAAATAATATGTGAAAAGTACATGTTCTGGTCATTTTGGGTTTGTTTGGCACCTTGTTTTTATGACACTCCTGAAATGACACTTATTACCGACCATGATATTCAGGTACCACACATTTATTCCTAAATACTGTCAACCGTATACTACCCACAACATAAAACAGGTTAATTTTTCAGCTACCAGCTAGACATACTGTACTGTAGAGTGACAGTTTGTCATGAAGCAGTAAGGATGGTGGCAGTATGGTGTGGAGCACAAAATGTCAATTTTTAAACAGTTATGTCTTGGCAAGCATCAGTTTAAAATCTGTCATGCCAACACAGAATCTCACTCTCTATAGTCCATTAAAGTTAGGTTAATTCAGCCATCATTTAGTGAATTTGCAATGTGTTGAAGTGAGCAATTCTATGCCCCAATTCCATAACACATCAGTTTCAACAGAACTGCATCTTAACAATTAAGTTTAAGGAATATTTTAGCTGTTTTCTGTAAGACTGGAAATACATAATATGAATACCCAAAAAGGAAAACATACTTTCCATATTACCCATTGCTGGAATCAAGTCAGAACTTTCAAGCTAAGCCTGACGTGGCAGCAAAGTACATGGATGACAAAGCATAACTGCCAAAGCAAGTTATACACTGGGTGGCCAACTGGCAGCACATGCCTCAGAAGTGGCACAGGAAACCTTTGTGTGTGGTACATGGCAGATCAGGGAGGGGACACGCAGCACAGCAGCAGACAGAGTGGCAGATTAGGCAGGGAGTGCAAGGGAAGAAGCAGAAAGCAGAGCAGCAGATTGGGCAGGAAGCTCAGGACAAGAAGCAGAAAGCAGACCAACCAATTGGGCAGAGCAAGGGTATTGAAAAGGCACTCAAGAAGGGTATGAGTCTAATTTGTGGTACTTATGCAAAATGGTTGGTTCCAGTGTGCTGAGCAATTAAACAGATAGCCTACTTCACTCTCATAGAATAGAATCCTAAAAAATTAGGGACCTTAGGAAGTCATCTAGTCCAATGCCCTGCTCAAAGCAGGACCATCCCAGCTAGATCATACCAGACAAAGCTTTGTCTAGTTGAGGTTTAAAAACCTCCAAGGATGGAGATTGCACCACCTGTTTGGGTAACCTGTTCCAGTGTTTTCCTACCCTCCTAGTGAGAAAATTCTGTCTGATATCTAACCTAAACTTCCCTTGCTGCAACTTGAAACTGTTGCTCCTTGTTCTGTCATCTGCCATCACTGAGCGCAGTCTAGCTCCATCCTCTTCAGAACCACCCTTCAGGTAGTCAATCAAAGGTTGCTATCAAAGCCCCTCTCTCAGCCGTCTCTTCTGCAGACTAAATAAGCCCAGTTCCCTCAGCCTCTCCTCAGAAGTCATGTGCCCCAGCCCCATCACCATCTTTGTTGCCATCTGCTGGACTCTCTTCAATTTGTCCACATACTTTCTGTAGTGGGGGGGCCCAAAACTGAACACAGTGCTCTAGATGTGGCCTACTGGCAACACACCTACCCATGCAGCCCAGTATGCTGTTAGCTTTCTTGGCAACAATAGCACACTGCTGGCTCATATTCAACTTATTGTTCACTGTAACCCTCAGGTCCTTTTCTGCAGAGCTGCTGCCCAGTCAGTCAGCCCCCAGCCTGTACCAGTGCATGGGATTGTTCCATCCCAAGTGCAGGACTTTGAACCTGTCCTTACTGAACCTCATGAGATTCCTTTTGGCCCAATCCTCCAATTTGTTTAGGTCACTCTGAATCCTAGCTCTGCTCTCCACCGTATCTACTACTCCCCCCAGCTTGGTGCCAGCTACAAAGTTGCTGAGGATGCACTCTGCCATCTTCCACGTTGTTGATGAAGATATTAAATAAAAACTGGACCCAGGACAAACCCCTAGGGCACTCCACTTGATGCTGGCTGCCAACTATACATCAAGCCATTGATTACTACACTCTGAGCCTGATACTCCAGCCAGTTTTCTATCTGTTCATCCAGCCCATATTTCCTTAGCTTGCTTGAGAGAATGTTATGGGAGACCATATCAAAAGCCTTGCTAAAATCAAGGTATACCACATCCACCGGTCTCACCGCATCCACAGAGTCAGTCTTATTGTCACAGAAGGCAATCAGGTTGGTCAGGCATAATTTGCCCTTGGTGAATCCATGCCGACTGTTCTTAATTACCTTCTTCTCCAAGTGTTTTGATATGGTTTCCTTGAGGATCTGCTCCATGATTTTTCCAGGGACTGAGGTGAGGCTGACTGGTCTGTAGTTCCCTGGATCCTCCTTTTCCCCTTTCTTCAATATGGGCACTATTTTTGCCCTTTCCTAATGACTTGGAACCTCTCCTGATAGCCATGAGTTCTCAAAGATGATGGCCAGGGGCTCTGCAATCACATCAGCCAACTTCCACCTCATGTCCATCCCAACTGGCCACATGGATTTGTACATGTTCAGCTTTTCTAAATAGTTGCTAACCTGTTCTTTCACCACTGACAGCTCCTCACCTCCTCCCCAAACTCTGCTTCCTGGTGCAGTAGTCTGGGAGCTGACCTTGCCTGTTAAGACTGAGGTGAAAAGGGCATTGAACGCTTCAGCCTTTTCTGCATCCTCTGTCACAAGGTTGCCTCCCCTAGTCAGTAAGGGATCCACAGTTCCCTGACCCTCCTCTTGCTACTGACATACTTGTAGAAACCCTTGCTATCCTTCACATCTTTTGCTAGCTGCAAGTCCAATTGCGCTTGGGCCTTCCCGACGTCATCCCTGAGTGCTCAAGCAATGCTCTTATACTCCTCCGTAGTTGTTTGTTCAAGTTTCCGCTTCTTATAAGCTTTCTATTTGTGATTTAGTTTACTGAGGAGTTCCCTGCTAAGCCAAGCTGGTCCTCTGCCATACTTGCGAGTCTTACTACACATTGGGATGGTTTGCTCCTGCACTCTGAGTAAAGCTTCTTAAAATATAGGCAGCTTCCTGGACTTCTCTCCCCCACAGACTGGCTTCCCAGGGGATCCTCCCCACCAGTTCCCTGAGCAAGTCTCAGCTACTTCTAAACTAATGTACAAGTACAGCATTACAGGAGACTGCTAATAAACGTTTAGTCTTTAAGCATAAAAAAGAAGCTAGAGCCAACTGTCAATGTTTAGAACTACATTCTATCAACCTAAAATTCTTCCTACAATTTTCCATGACTTACTGTGTTGTTACACTTAAATTCCTGTCCTAAAACACTATCTATTGTCATGTAGTGGTAAGGGATAAATTGCTGGATAGGACAGTTTCCTAGTGTATGTGCTCTGAGATCTTTAGAAGAGAAATAAGAACAGAGCCATAGCCCTCACTGCTACTAGGCCAGTGGCTTTCTACACAGAGATGCTTACAGCATTTTAGTTAGAAGACAAAAAGAAAAACAACTTTTTAGAATGTTATTTGCCAGCTTTTTCTCCTCTCACTGTTAAATCAGACACTGTTGCAGCATGAGGTGCACACTCCCATCTACCAGGAAGTGTATAAAACAGGCAAAGTGTCACTCAGCTATCACCTAGAACAGTGTTCCTCAACCAGCATGCCACAGAACCCTGGAGTACCTTGAGATCCTTTCAAGGGTGCACCAGGGTGCCATACAATGTTTGCACTGTTCACACGATTTGCAAGATAAACCCAGAGATTTCAAATAGGAAATCATAGTGTAAAAAACATTCTGACCTGTTGGGGTCTTTAAGTTCACTTCAACAGAAATATTGCTCTGCTGCTTTTCCGTAGACAAGAAGTGAGGGAAAACTAAGAACAGGCATTTTCTGAGAGGTGCCTCAATTCTAACAAGAGACACCTTGAGCCTAATGAGAGGTGTCTTAATCAAAAAAGGTTGAGAACTGCTGATCTAGAAACAGATAATACAGCAGAGCACTGTCAAAAAATCAGCTGAGAATCATTACCTACTGAATCTTCCTGCTGTGTAAATGCAGCAATTAGGCACCATTTTTACCTTTGAAAACCTCCCACTTACAAAGATTAATGAATTTTTTTCTAGAAAAGCTTTTCTAGAAATGCTAAGAAATTTCAAAAAGCTTCAGGTGATTAAATTACATCTTGACATCTTCTCTAGGAATTCAAGCATTTTATCCACCAAATTAGTTGTGGTGATACTGTCAATTTGTACTGTACCACACTGTGTTTGTAAAATTCCTAGTCACCAGGGATGAGATTTGTTGAGAAATATTAAGTGAGTATTTATTGTAGAGGGAAAATTTTATATTAATCTTAACTAATTTTTGGCATAGATTGCTTTTTGGAGGAGGCAGGGGAGTATTTAATAATGTCAAGAACACGTGTTGAGGTAAACTGTTCTCTTCAAATAAGAAAAATGGTGAAAGGCGATCAAGAAAACAAAAGAGTTTAATTTAATATAGAATTCAGGAACTTTCAGGAACTAACCTGAAAAGTCAGGGAATTTAAACTGAGATAGCAAGCTCTGGTTTACAGAATTTTTTCTATGAACTTGTTTTCTTTTAAAATATAAATAATTTCTGACTAAAGTGAGAGATGCATAAATATTCAAGAATAAAAGAGAAACAACCAGAAATGCACATATTAGGGAAACTGTAATGTAATTGCTGGACCATAACAGAACTAGATCTTTAAGTCACAGAACATCTCCTGACGTTCTTAGGAAGTACTGCTGTTTATTTGACCTTTTCCCAACCTCACTCCCTCTCTGCAAGAAGGTAGCAAGTATGAGATCCTCCATAGGCTCAGTGTCTCAATTTTAAAAAACCTTATTCCTGGTAAAAAGAGGAATATTAATTGTGATGAACTGCATACAGAACTCAATATTTTTATTCTATACATTTAAGACATCATTAAGATTTTTCTTATACCAATAGACCTGTCGTCTGCTGCAATATAGAGGGCTGTGAAAAATGTGAGGGCTGAATGCAAAAATGTCAAGGTAAGCTGGTAAACTTCTATAGAAAAAAAATATTTTACCATTATAGCCCTTCTCCCTCCTACCCACTTGCCTTTCCAAAAAAACCCAAAACAAAACACACTACAAACTGTTCTCCAATCCACAAGGTCAAATGAACATATAGGGCATGTGCACACATGCAGGCATGCGTGCTTGCAGCAGCTCAAATAGCAGTGGAACAAATTTGCGCTGAAGATTAGTGCCTCAGTATATGTGCCTGAACATGCACTTTTATATGAGGCAAACTGTACCACTTTAGGCAAACTGACCCTTTTATGCGGCACTACTGTCATGTCTTCTGGTGCCCCCACTCTGCTGTCTAGACAGCTATCACCCGGGAGATGTGTTCATTGAGGTGGCCCACTTTGACCTGACGAAGCATGTCCTCCTGGCACCAAATGGCCAGGTCAGCCACCTGCTGGTATGCATCTTCAACCAAGACCAGCCTGAATCCTGCCATCACCTGGGGCTCCTGGCACTGCAGACAAGAGTCACATGCCATTGAGCCAGGTCAGGTCCTGTATCTATCTGCAGCACGTGCCACCGGGTCCCAGTCGCACATGCAGCACATGGGAGGCAGAAGCCAGACCAACCCAGGGGCACACAGCTCCTGCCTGCAGTGCCAGAAGCCCCAGGTGATGACAGGAGCTGGCAAAGTCCTGTGTGAAGGCGCACGCCAGTGGGCCGGGCTGGTTCTGCGCACCACATGGAGCCCCCAGATCTTAGGTGGTGCTGCATGTTTCTGCCTGCAGTGGGCCATGAAAGCCCCATGGGTCCACTGCTGGCTGCTGCTGCTGCCAGGGACAGCTGGGGCTGTGTACATGGTGCAGGGGAGAGGGTAGGCAGGTGGGAGACCCACCCCACTGCCAGAGACCCCCCCCCCGAATCCCACATCCCTGCTTATCGGGGACAGAGCCTGGGTCTTAGGCAGCTCCAAGACACTTCTGCCACCCAGGCCCCATTTCTGTTCTCTCCAGCATGCTGAGGAAACATGCTGCAGCAACAGGGGCACACAACAGGCATAGAGACACTCCGGCCTGATGCTAAGCTTCTCTTTGCAGGACTCAGCCTCCTGTTGCTTTGGGGCACACTCCAGGAGCACGCCCTGCACTGCTTTTTTCCAGTGTGTGTTTTTCATCATACTGGGATTTCCCAGCATCAAACCTAGGCTCCAGCACGGGGAACAGTTTTTCATTCCTAGCATGCCTCCTGTGGCATTTCAAACTGCTTTGAGATGCCACAACAGGCACATGCTCATTCGTCTGGATGAGGCCATACAAACCATTAGTTTTGTCAGTGCCATGACAGAGATTCTACACTGAACAAAGTATGCCCACATATGAGCATGTCTGTTCATGCCTACCTGGACAGCTTTCAGCTGCTTTAAAATCCTGGTAATACATGTGTAATGTAACATACTGTTTCAGACTATGCTAAGACTGTTTTGAAAATTTTTAAAGTTCTTACCACTAGTAATAAACAGTAAAAAAAATTCATATCATTATACCAAGCTATTGCTTTAAGATTGCCTAAATTCTGAGTGCTACTGCACATATTTGGGTACTGAAATGTAGTCCTTTTTCTGCATTACAGATAACATTTGCCTAATTTTCCACAGTACCCTTGTTAAAGCTGTAAAGAGTAAAAATAAAAAGCCCCTTAAAGTGCAAACCTAATAAATCTAAATAAATTGTTTTCTGTCTTCATTCTAGGCTTAAGTTTATGTAAATGAATCATTTGAGGAATTTTGATTAGGTAACGTATGAACTCCACCTTCGCTCTCACTTTCCACTATAATACTGACAAATCTACTGTGTCAAAAACTCTCATAATTTTAAATTTTATTAGCTAGAAGAAACGGTTCTTTAGAAAAGAAATCTTATACAGGCAAGCTCTAGAGCCCTGATACTCAAACAAAAATGTGAGTATGGTATGTGTATATTCATATCTCATTAGTCTATTAAATGCTACATATAAAATTGGAACACCATTATTAGCCAACAGAATTAAGTCCTCTTTGTCATTAATAACGAACAAGTATCAAAAGGTTTTCATTGTGGAAGATTTATTGGTGAGAATATTAGGATGATTTATGACTTAATGTTCTATACAGAGGAGCCTCATTTTCCAGGCATGCTCCTGTGACTTTGAAAAAGCATGTGCCTCACTGGCACCATGCTCCTTTGAAGGGCCAAGGTTCTCTAAATTACAAACCAACTCAGAGGTATACTATTACTAAAAATGTAGATGTGGTGCTGAAATTATTAATGCAAGGCTCAGATGCTATGGCTTCACTACAACAGTGAGTTTTTTCACCTCCTAACTTAGAAGTCTTGAACCAGAAAGCATTTGTTTGAACACTTACATTAAAATCTCCACCTTTTATTCACACCACAGTAATTCAGTACAACAATCTTGCTGCAATCAAGACATCCAATATTAAAATATACTTTGTTTGAGTAAACATTACCCAAATTTAAATTTGCATGTATAATTTTCATAAATTATTTAAAATGATGGTATAATTCATTTTTCCTAGGAAAATGAAATTCAATTTCAGTTTACTGGTTTGAGGTTTAGGGCCTCCCTTTCCCCTCTGCTATGAACCAGGGCAGGGGTAAGGTGGGGAGGAGCAGAAAAAAGGTTGAGATCAAACAGACTTAAAAGGCTGCGGTCCAGTACTTTTCCAAACATCTTCCAGAGAAATGAATTTTCAGTAAAGCACCACATAGAATTTCATGATCTTTTAGAAGTTATTAGGATGCCAAATAACTAAATTGGCCACAAAAAAAAAAGGAAAATGAATGCTAGAAACACTATGTGGCTCACCTCTGAGATTCTCTAGTATTCTTAAGGAGGGGACCCTGACTTTATATAGAAAGGCATAATCTCAAAACCTCTTAAAAGAATGAGCTTTCATAAGGAAACAGTTCTATTCTAATGGTTCCCAAGGTAATAGCATGCTGATCCACCCTTTCTTCTTTCTTACTGCCACTGGCAGAAACAGATTTTTTCAGACAAAGACTACGGTCTCCTTTCCCTTCTTACTTATGACTTGCTGGTCCTTTGACACACCATTAACTTTGGTGAAGGGTTCCTACTGAAACACCTTAAAAGTGGAGGATGACCTCTACTGAAATTTACTATTTTCTGTAACACCAAAATCTATTCCAATTTGTTCATTATCAACTTAAGTTTTAAATTCATATCCCAACCTAACCAAAAAGCTCAGGACCACTTACAATAAAAAACCCAGGAGTCCTGGAAGCAACAGTAGATTCCCCAGACAACTACCCAAAACTGGAAAACACCAACTCCCTTGTTTCTACCCTTATTGCTTCCCTTCCTAAACTCCCATACAAGCAAACTCTTGAACCAATCCCAACCATGCTTCCCAGCTGCCATTTACAACTAAATATAAAATCCATGTTCTTACTTCCCCCACCCTCTGCCCACCCACAGGGGAGATCTCTACAGCCTTTACTATGTTCCTTATAATCCTGCATTCCCCTCCTACAGAGGGGCTGTAGCTGTCCCCAAAGCACATAACTCAGAGGCAGGAAAAATACAGCCCACAGGCCACATCTGGCCTGTTAGGCAATTCCATCAATTCTATCTGGCCTGTGGGGCCCCTCCATAAGCCCTGTGTAAGCACTGGCTCCAGAGTGCCCCTTTATAAGCTGGCAGATCCATGCAAGAGATGTGACTCTGGTTGCAATCGCACACCCCCACCAGCCTGGCCTACTAACCCCCAGCCCCGAACTAGGCCATGCAAGAGGCTGTGCCTGGGAGAGGCTCTTTGCCTGGCCGCCCCGTGGCTGTTTCCAGCCTCCCTGCCTGCAAGCCTGGAGATGCAGGTGAGGGCCCCACCAGACCAAGGCCAGGGACTCCTGCTGGAGGAAAGGGGGCAGGAGTGCAGGGCACACTATGGGGTTGGGTTGGCCTTGCATGCTGCTGACATGTGCAGCCACAGACCTGGGCAGGAGCTGCGTGCTATGGGGCCAGGTGGGGCTGGCCCCGCACACTGCCACCATGTGCAGCCAGACACTCGGGCAGGAGTGTGGGGAGCTGCATGCTATGCAGTCGGGTGGGGCTGGCCCCACTTGCTACCACCACATACAACTTCAGGGATTCGTACACTCCAAGGACTCTGAGGATCCCCCCCACACATATACACACCCTCCCACATGCCACCCCCACATACTCGATATATACCCACACCCTCCCACAGCCCCATGCACACTCCCACCCTCCACCACAAACCCACAGCCCCCACCCTACCCACACCCACTCTCCCAAAGCCCCCACATACATTTCTACTCCCCCACCTCCCACATACCCCCATACACCCTCCCAAAATCCAACCAAATACTCTCTCCCACACTCCACCCATGCACACATACCCCAGCCACACCCTCTCCATACCACTTCCCCACTCCCCAACTACAACCCCCACAAATACACCCCTTTACCCCCTGCACACACAGTATACAAAAGTAAGACTGTATTTTGAGCTATTCTGCAATTGCCTCTAGATGCACTATGCAAACACAAATGAGGACAAAAATATTTTTAAAATAAAATTAAAGTAAGTTATAGTAGGGGTTTTTTTTTTAGCATGTGATTTTTTTTTTTT
>NW_017728994.1:73248073-73251670 GCF_001723915.1 Gavialis gangeticus | reverse complement strand
AAATCCAACCAAATACTCTCTCCCACACTCCACCCATGCACACATACCCCAGCCACACCCTCTCCATACCACTTCCCCACTCCCCAACTACAACCCCCACAAATACACCCCTTTACCCCCTGCACACACAGTATACAAAAGTAAGACTGTATTTTGAGCTATTCTGCAATTGCCTCTAGATGCACTATGCAAACACAAATGAGGACAAAAATATTTTTAAAATAAAATTAAAGTAAGTTATAGTAGGGGGTTTTTTTTTAGCATGTGATTTTTTTTTTTTTCTGGTTTCAAGATAGCAAGCCCGTCCACCCCTCCCAAGGAATAATTCTGGGTTCAAGGGGAGGGACTTCTGGTCCCAAGATGGTGACCAGTGGGTGGGGCACCCATCAAGGAGTAGGGCTACCTTTGCGGCCCCCAACAGCTCACCAAAGCTCATTAAACAGCCTTCCAGCTGAAATAATTGCCCACTCAACATAACTCCTCTCCCCCTTTTCCTTCAGCCTCCCCGTCCCCCCACTACAACCTTAAATTCAAAACCACCTTAGCAGAAAGAGTTATCCTTTGGCAGCACCCACCCAGGAAGGCCTGCCCACTTTGTAAGGCCTGCAGGATGCCCAAATCTTCCTCCTCCTTCTATTCAGGCAGCCAAGATGATGCCTGGGTTGGGCAAACTGACTGGGTCCTTCTCCCCTGATTTAGGCGGCCAGTGTATGTCAACAGAGTTCCTGTGGGCTCCACGGTTACCAAAAATGAATAAAGATACCTTTTACATTGTAAGCTCTAAGGTAGGAGCTGTCATTTTCTACAACTGTACAAAATGGAACCCTACCAAGATTAGGATTTCCTAGGCACCACTGTAATAGAAGTATTAATATTAATATCCTCACCTCTGATTCACATCCCCTTAGCTATTTTGTCCTCTTGCGCATGTAGCAAGGCACTGTTTGTGCCTGCCACTTTAAGGGCCTGAAGCTGGCAGCTGCCAGGTGCCTGATGAGGGCAGCCATTTTGGATCCAGGGCTACCCATATAAACAGGGCATTTTGCTGCTGGAAGGCCAGGCAACAACATCACCTGGCTACAAGGCTGCTGGAGGTAAAGGCAGGAGCTGCTGGGGATTGATAGGGGGCTCTTGGTCCTGGGCATGACTTAAAACTGCATCCTGCTGGGATTGGGTGGCCTGCTGGGGCTCTCAGTGGTGCAGGAGCCCCCAGGAAATGCCAGGCCAGTTACCACCCCAGTAAGGGGTGCCCGGAAAGGCGGGTCAGGGTGCTTTAACCCCTATTCCCCACAACTGGGTGGGTTACCCCCTTTGTAGGGTCTAGAAGGTGGACCCCAGAGAGAGAGTCGGGACACAGACTCATGACCTGTCTTGATATCCTTGACATCTCCTGACTGGTCCAAGCTGGGGCCAGGACCGAAAGGGCCAGGGGCCCACAGCGTGGAATGCCCAAGAGCTGAGGGCCTGGGGTTCCAACTGGCCCGGAGATGGGCCAGGGCTAGTAGCCAAAGGTCCCAGGGGCACCACACCCAGAAGGGGGAGTTCAGGGAGCTATGCAGCCAGAAACGAAGGCAGAATATGCTGCCTGAATGGAGGGATCTAAGTGGGGTTCAACTAGTAGGATTCTGGGGCCCAGTGTGGGGCCAGTGATTATTGATAATGGCTGGATGCCATCTGCAAGGCTTGGGCTGTGGTGTAGGGGAGGAATGGAGCCGCAGATAGCACCCCCTGGCATCGGGCCAAGAAATGGGCTGCCTCCCACTTCATTAACACCAGTTAATTAATCATCATCAAGGCATGGCAGGTGAGAAGGCAGGCAGTTAGCCCAGAAACAGGTGGGCAGGCCACTGGGTATTTGGCCCTGAGAAGGCCCCCTGTTACAGCGCACAAAGAATAAAAAACTGGGGATTTCAGTAAAAACAATTTAAGCATATGATTATTCATTTTCATTGAACGTGCATCTATCCCATGACTGTGTGTGTTAAAAGCAAGGCCAAAGAACATTAAAATCCACAAGTAAAATTAGGTTTGTATCTCAGTGTAAGCTACTACAATTCCTGACCTGATGTGAATAATATGTATGCATACTTGTGTCTCTCTGTACTCCTCTGTATCACATTCCTGGGATTTAATTTTCTGGTCTTGACTGAGTGGCCAGAACTTTCACCTGAGCTCCATTCCCTCATGTCAGTACACGAAAATATAACAAGAGTAGGAGTTGCTGTATGAGAGCTCTATTCCTCCACTGTAATCCCACTATGAATTGGAGTTGGGGAATGTACTCATTTTTCTAACCTTCTGTCTTAAATGGAAATCCATTAAACCAGACCCATTATTGGTCCCTATACAGGCATTTGTTGCATATGCCCCCTAAATACCTCATACCTTATTAATACTGCCAGGCTCTACAACATAACAAGATATTTTTAATCATTTTGGTAAATGAGAAAAAACAAAAGCATCTTTCCAAAAAACAACAATTACTCTTTATTTCCATTTTCCTACCCATTCTAGTCAGAATCCAATGCAAGAAACTTAGACCTAAAGAAGGCTAAAGGCTTTCCCCTAGTACTTTTTATTCTGAGGAACTTGCTATCTAATTACCAAGTCATATCAGCTTTCACCACGAATGCTCAACTGAAATAAATGATTTCTCTAGTACATGATCAAAACTTTGGTCCTTGTGACTCTACCTCTAAGGATTCTTTTGCAGGTATTAACAGCAGAAGATGTCAGTGCCATTACTGAATTACTGGGTCATTATAAACTCTATTAGCCATCCCACTGCCAAGATATTTGGCTTGAATTAGCATACCAACTTCTTTATCAGCCACAAAGTAAGTGGTTTAACACCTAGAATAAAGCACTTTGAAACTTCTCACAAAAATTCTCCACACCAACCTTTCAAAAATAAGAGCCCTCACAACTTAAAAAAATTGCATTGGTGTCTCTTCATCTAGCACTTAATATCATGATTTGTTTGAAAAGTACTTAAAAAACAAAGCAAAACATAACAAAAATAAATTAACCAAAACTGGGATGTCATAACTATGTTCAAGCAGGGAGATGGATAAGCCTCAGTGCATCAACCTCTACCCAGATTGGCGAGAACAGGCAGATATTTTTTCAGATTCATGAATCTCTGAAACAAGGCATTTGAGGAACTGAACCTGCTGCTGCTCTTTATCCACAACCAGAGTACACTGCTGTCCCTTAAATTGTTATGGTACAAGACATGAGGAAGGCTGGTCTTAATTCTTCTTCTTTCAAATCATGTTACTTATTTTAAAAACTTTTCATCTTTTTTTACTCCCGTTTGTCGCAGGGGCACTTTGGTGCCCTGCTCCTATGAAGAGATACAGGTGCCGGTTGCCAGGGCAACCACAGTTGGTCAGCTGACCAGAAGGGGGCCAGGCCTGACCTATATAAAGGTGATCCAGGCTGAGGCCAAGGGGAGCAGTTCCCCTCTGGCAGCTGAGGAAGAAGGAGCTCTGTGAGAGTAAGCAGAGTAGGGAAGCCTGATGGCCTGAGCAGCTTCTGGTCAAGGATACCGGGTGGAGGAGGCCCTGGTAGGGACTTGAATGAGAGTTATAGCCG
>NW_017728994.1:73223986-73243073 GCF_001723915.1 Gavialis gangeticus | reverse complement strand
CGGTTGGCTTGGAGTTTATGTTGTAGCCCAGGGGCTTGAGTTTTCTGTTTGTAGTTTTATAAGACCGGAGGACCAGGTGAGGCTACTAGGGGTTGGAGGAGGCCTCAGTGGGGCTCCACGGTGGTGTGGGGACCCTGGTGCCAGGGAGGGCATGGTATTGAGGGGGCATTGACCCCAGCCCTGCGAAAGGGGCACGGTGGATTTAGGGGCCAGGCCACCTAAGCCCCAATTGTGAGGAGCACCAGAGTGGGCACCGGCAAGAAGCCCAGAGGGTGCTTGCGTGAAGCCCTAGGGAGGGCGCTTAGAAATAGAAGCTCCAGGGAGGGCACACAGGAAGAGAAGCCCAATTGCGAGGCGAAGCCCCAGGGAGGGCACACGAGGGAGAAGCTCCAGTGTGGGCGCATAGGCGAGGAGCCCAGGGAGGGCACAACGCTCAGAGGGCATTGACCCCAACCCTGAGAAGGGGCGCACAGGTAAGAAGCCCAGAGAGGGCATGACATTCAGGGGGCATTGAACCCAACCCTGAGAAAGGGTGCAGAGGACTGGGGCCCAGGTAAGGACAAGGCTGCCCGAGTCCCACAGGAACTGTTTACCCGAGGAGGGAATTTGGGGCCAGGCACAGCTACAGCCACCTGAGCCCCAATTCTGAGAGGCGCCAGTGAGGGGCGCCGGCTGCGTGACAAGCCCAGAGGCGCCAGTGAGGGGCGCCGGCTGCGTGACAAGCCCGGGGGGGGCACCAGTGACGGCGCGGAAAGCAAACTGACCAGACAACGTCCGGGACATCTGCAAAGCTTGGGGCGTGGTAAAGGGAAGGCTGGAGCCACGCATAGCCCATAAGGCTGTGGTGCACCAAGTCAATCCATACAGAAGAGGGGCCAGGATAAACAAGAGCACCGTGTCCAAGGGGGACAAAAGGCAGCCTCCATTATAAATACAGATAACATCAAAGACGTGGCAAGCAAGAACGAGGGTGCTTGATCGCCAACTTGGCACGGTAGGGGGCGTTGGAGAGATCACGGCCGCTCCTAGGGCCCCACGCCGTGACACTGTTTAAATGGTGACCCCACTATTAGTACTGCAGGTAAGCAGAAAGTTACTACAGGGTACAGGCATGGAGGAGGAAGGGGCAGAAAAATGGTGGAGGGGGCAGGTAGCAGGAGGTAAAAGGTGTGTGGGAGGGGCAAGGGACAGCGGTCAGGTTGTTTGACTCTCCTACCATAACCCCTCCCTACTGACTCCCCACTACCCTCCACTTTCCTTGCTGCAGCAGTAGGGGAGCTCAACTTAAGATAACCCTCTAATATTTAGGTTATAAATTTGTTAATGCATAAATATATTAAATTTTTCCATGTGTAGAATCTAATTATTTGGGGGTCATCTTAAATTCACAGTTGTCTTGGATTCACGTAAATTGGGTACTTTTCAATTGCAAAAGGACAGGAGGAAACCTGACCTAAACATACCTTGAGAAATCCTGCCTGGATATTTCATGTACAAGTATGAAACTAGTATAGACTAGTATCTTTACTACTTGCCTCAGATTTAATAATAATGTTAGCATCTATTGCCCCAAAGGACCCCAACTAAGCACCATAAATGGCATCAGAATACAACTGAAGGGAATATTAGCTCAGAAAAATAAATTTAGGGACATAATTGTCCAGAAGGACCAACACTGCTTGAGGGCAGCTTGGCTTTGACACTACTGACACTGCACTGCTTCACTCAAGATGTGATAAAGTAATAAAAAAAAAAATCTTCATTTCCCTTCCCCCAACATTAAAATATCCGAAAGACTCATCACATCAATACTCTTATTTATTTATATTACAAAACTAGCATGTGAACTATAATTCTCAATAGCATCCATTGTTTCTGTGTCTCCATATGATATTAGGACCTTGCCAAAAAAGAAATAGTAAAAAAAAAAAAAAGTGTTGAATTCTCTAAAAGAGAATCAATAAATGCCAAAGGAGTTGCTTCTTAATTCTAATTATGAGAGAGAAATAATGGTCCTGAATCCTTAAAATGGTATTTTTTGGAGTACTGTCATTTTCCCAAGCTTTCTGTTTATTGATTCTAGTTTTGCATTAAAATTAATTCAATGAAAGTTTGAAATACTGGATTTCAATTTAAAGGGAATATTTTACAGGTAACTGGAATGGTATAGCAGTTTGCTACGTGATTTCAATTCTGTTGCTACAGTAACTTATCCTGGTCTAGTAAGTTACATACCTCTCATCACAAAACTCTGTATAATCGCATCAAATTCCTTTGTGAAGGCAAAAGGGATCAGTGACTGCCATAAGAAATAAGAAGTTAGGAAGTGTCCATTTCCATCATTACAATCTCCACTATAACAAGGTCACAAGGGCAGACAGGGGTTTAGGCATTTATGAACATCATTCCTATTTCTAACCAGATGTCAGTGTGATGCTGCTATGCATTTTTATAGTATTAACGAAAGCAAACTTTGAAATTATGGTTACATTCAGTGATTTCCCCTAAAACTTGCTCAGCATTTACCAAGAATGCTGTCATACCAAACACCCATAGTTGTTACTTGGTTTTCTAAACAAAGCTAAATAGCTAAAGAATCTAATTCCACTGTTTGTGTAATAATAGTAAGAGTTAATGTTATAAAGAATTACCACATGGAGTTTTGATCTGATGTTTTCAGGTACTCCTAGCTTTCTCAAGACCTCACCATGATTAAAATCTTTTCGGCTAAAGTCAAAAAGCCTGTGGCTGAATCAATTCAATCTTTGCAGGTTAGTCTAAGCTGTATACACTAAACTGATAAGCAAGTCAACAGACATTCACTTCTGATTCCAGAAATGCAGCCAGATGCCTGCAGTGGCCCAGGCCAGAAGCTGGGGAGTTCTAGAGCACACCTCCCTGTTCGGCTGGAGCAGATAGCTTGGGCCAAGACTAGCCAGCCCACCCTGAAAGAGGGAGTTCGTGGAAGAGGTACAGAGCATCATGGGATGCTGGGGGACTGTGAGCTAACTTGAATCTAGAGGAGATCTGGGACAGAAGTTCAATAAACTAATTTAACCTAAATCAGTTAAGGCTGATACTACATCCATCCACATTTATCTTAAACCAGTTCTGGTCCTTTTGAAAGCAGTTGTTGTACACTGAACTACTGCTGCGTTACAGATTTGAGCCAGTTTTCAATCGCTTATACCAGTTTGTGTGTAATTTCTGTTCCTAGCCTTCATGCTTTGCCTTAGCTCTACATTTGTTTGTTTTAAAAGAAAATTAATCATTTAAATGAGAACTGAATGTGAGAAATACAATATTAATATTTTGAAAGAATTTTTGGTCATCAGCAACTCCATGCATCTTTGGAAATACTTTTGTTTTTTAATTGAGAAGGTCAACTTTAAGTGGAAGATGCCTTTCCACTTGGAAGAAGTGGAACTTCAAATCAACTTCCAAACTGAAAGAAGACTGGGTATATCAACTGATTTTAAAAGTGAACTGATATCCATCAATCCACTCACCCACCCACCTCTAAATATATGTCATGGGTGTGTCACACAATTAACAGAGTAATGAAATCTTACTCGTTCTTTAGTTCCCTTATCTGTCTAAACCGTCACACTATTCTCCTAAACATAGGTTAGTTTATACATACAAATGAAGTCATAAATATGAAAATGTTATGTATATACAAATAGCCAAATATGAAAGTGGTAACTTTTTGGTTATACACACCTGGCTTCATCTACAATATTCTGAAAACTCCAAGCTTCTTAAGCTATGCATAATGTTTTTTCTGTTTCAAAGGTTGGGGCTGTACAAGATACAAGTACAACAACAGACCTGAATTAACTAATGTGCCAATTATTCCATGGAGTAGGCACCCCTTCCCAAAAGGGGCAACTACAACTTTGACACGTCTTTCATTTAAGCTCTCAGAGTAGAGAGTTTTCCGGCCTTGTTTTGTGACACCAGAGTAGAGTTCTGAAAAAGAACATTCCCTTCCTCTTCTCATGAACTGAGCTCCTAGGCACTGGGCAGCAATGTTTTGGTCATGCCCTCCCTACCCTTCTCCCTCAGAGTAGAAGATTAAAATGCATTTTTTGATGTTATGATTTCTTTTCAAAGTACCAAATACTGCTCATTATCTCATTTAAAATATTTTCTACTTGAAGTAATCATACTTCTTTCCCCTCTATCATTATAGAGAACAATAAGAAAGCCATATGATGTGTATTTCACAAGCTAACTTTTGCAGGTACAAAAAGAATGGCGAGTCCAATAATAACCTCAAGTGCTCTGTGTTTTCTGTGAAGTATTCTGCCTAAATTAGTATGATTTTCCTGAAGTATAACATTTTATCTTTAAGAAGGAACAAAAGGTGTGGCACTTTTTAAGTTCAAAAACAGAAGAAAGACACTATCATGGTATCAAAGTAACTTTGATAATTAGCCATGTTTTATAATTCTGCAACTCACCAGCTAATGAGCTAAATTTATACTGAACAGATGTTTCAAATAGTAACTGTACTAATGCATTATTACCCCCCAAACTTTAGCTCAGTTATTTCTTCTAAATAATCTTTTTAGAACTTTTCAGACCATATTTGTAAATAATACTAACACCGCCACACAAGGCTGAACTGTTTGTGAAGCATGTACCAGAAAGCCAACACACTCACAACACAACCCACATTTCCATCAAATCAATTTGTACACTCACAACAATAAGTAAGAATAAGAAGCCATTCTAATAAACTTCATAGTCAGAAGAAAGAATACACTTCCAAGTTGTTTTTGCCTTGGTATATGCTACATAGAAGTTAAGGTGTGCTTGTTTTTAATTCACCCTCCCTACCAGCTCAGTTAATTGGGTGGAGGTTCCAGGTCAGGTAGAGAACTAAGCATAGCAAATTAAAATGGAGTGAGAAGGTGGAACAAAGCATAAGGAGAGAGAAAGAGCCCAAAAGGAATGTAAATCCCTCAGCAAGTGCTTTTGCTTGGAAGTGTGGCACTTAATTTGTGGTGCTTCAAAGAGTGTGATATTTAATTTGTTCCATGAGGAAAATTATCAATCTTCCCTTGGACTCCTCACATTTTCTAAGCTGCTCATTTTCCACAAGTGCACTCCTTGTAATTTCTTTTGTTACTTATGAATAGGGAATTCTTATTAAAAACATTAAAAACACAAGCTAAGAATATTTAAGATACACTTTTATTAGAAACATTACTTCAAAGGACACATGACATTTGAAAAAAAGACAGACTGAAATTAGAAAAGACATCAAATTATGGAGCCCAAAAAGGTGGTCCATCAACCAAAACAGAGTGCAATTTCACTAAAGGAAGTTATTAAAAAATAAAGAAGGCTTATAAACTTAAGCCCCAATACACGATTTAAAGCAGAAGCTATATCAGACCATTAAGAACAAGCCAATTACAGAGATACACATACTGAGATCAGGGATGCTTCACAATAGTGGCTAAATTATGACATATTAATATTGGTGGCTTCCTAATTTCTGCTGCCACCAATGTTCAAATATGAATGCATCTTTATGGAGGTAAAATATAAAATATTATGATAATAATTAAATTTGCAGAAACAAAACCCCCAAAGCTTGGAAAGTACAGACTTACTTCAGACCCCTTGTACATGTGCATGGTAACAATCCAATTACAAGATCACACACCGCTTTTCCACAAGACTATCTAATTCAGTTCAAAGGAAGTCAACCTGTTCAGAAAACATTTGTCCATAAATTACTTATGACTGAAAAAATCATGCATCTTCTGCTAAAGAACTGGCAGAATTAACAATGAATGGCAAAATTTATTCCTGAGCGCACACATCTGATAGGCAAAGTTTGCCTAGCTCCAAAGGATGAAGCATTGAACTATCAGATGCTGCTATGTTAAGAGTCCAAATCCTTACTATGCCAAGCCATTCTCAGCAGGGAAGATGAACACTTTCCCATCTCAGGGCTTGTCTACATGACAGAGCTGCTGCTGCTATAGCCATAACAACATAGCTGTGTTGGCAGAACCCCATCATTGAAACAGAGCAGATGCCAAGGAAGGCTTTTTCTGCTGGCATGGTTAATTTAGCTAAATTAACCAAATTAAACAAGTCAACAAAACTCTTCTTCATCCAACAGAGCTGCAGCCACGCGAGGGGTTTTCTGACATCCGATGTATGGGCTAAGTGGTGTGATCTTTCCGCATCCCAAGTGAAGAGTTATGCCAGCAACTACGTTGCACAGATAAAACTGAGAACCATCCTTGGCTGCTCCTACCGAACCAGTTTGTCCCTCCCATCTCGTGCAAACAAATGTTACCCCTGGCCCCCATTCCCCAACCTGTCCACTTTTTCCA
Source organism: Gavialis gangeticus (assembly GCF_001723915.1). Taxonomy (NCBI): domain Eukaryota; kingdom Metazoa; phylum Chordata; order Crocodylia; family Gavialidae; genus Gavialis; species Gavialis gangeticus. The sequence continues at coordinate 73,236,711 of NW_017728994.1, read as the reverse complement.
TTTCAGTCCTTTTTATTCAGGTCTCTGAACCCATCTAGGTGGAAAGTAATTGCTAACACTGGGGGATGCATGTTGTATTTCTCAATGTAGGTGTTTGCAACCACAGTAACTAAGAGCCTTCATTACAGGAAACTTCTGTTCAGATACTGAAGCCCTGGGTTAGGCCATACTACCCTTACATCCATATTCAAATAAAAGTTTTACTGAGTGCGCAAGTTAATTTCAGGGATAGTCCTGGGCAGCCTCAGGGAACAGAGGGAAATTCCGCCACTCTTCTTCCACTCCCCTGCACTAGTTTTGTCTCAGACTCGCAGCAGCTGGGTCTGAGCAGAAGAATTTCCCTCTACTCCCTGAGGCTGCCTGACACTCGTGGGGGCTACGGCAAGCAGCTGCAGGGCTCAGGAGGGGAAGAATTCCTCTCAGCTCCCTGGGGCTGCCCTGGGCTGGGGTGGGAGGAAAGGTCCCCAAGGCAGGGGTTCCACAGTGCCTCCCATGCTGGGCTGAATGGGGAGTCCTCCTGGCTGGGAGGAGTCCTTCTCCTTCCCTCCTGTGGCAGCTGCTGAAAGAATGAGTAGCTGGGAAGGGGGAATGGGGAGAGGTGCCAAGGGTGGAAAAATTACCACCACAGGGGCTTTTCCTCCCCTCCCCACCCCCATGTGCTGTGTAGACCCTGGCTGGGGGTCTGGGGTGGGGTCTGTTCCCATCTCCCCCTTCCCTCTGTCCCTATGGACCGTCAGATGCAGGCAAGAAGCAGGGTAAGGAGCAGAGGGGCGAAGCAGTCCTTGCTTCATTGGACCAGAAAGCACAGCAGAGGGATGCAAAGTGTCCTGGGATGCTGGGGGACTGTGACTTAACTTGAACCAGGAAAGGATCTGGGACAGAAGCTCCATAAACCAGTTTGACTTAAATCAGTTAAGGCTGATACTACATCCAACCAGGTTTATCTTAAACCTGTTTTGGCCATTTTGAAAGCAGCTTATGTGCACTGAACTTCTATTCTGTTACAGATTTAAACCAGTTTCTGATCACTTAAATCAGTTTGTGTGTAACTTCTGTCCCTAGCCAGAGCCACAAAGTATATTTGCTTACATTATTTAAAGATAATTACTTATTTTTTTGGTAATTGATTATTCAGATTTTTAAATGTTATTTGACAAAAAATAAGTGTAATTATTTTTTTCAGTTTCCACTTACAGAATTTGGGCCAGAGTTTTAGGTGAATCTTCTCCAATTTAAATCAACTCCAAGCAAAATTTGAAGTCATTAGAGTTATTCACCAAAACATGTTTTATATTAGGATGAAGAAGGTGACATCAAACTTCCCTATATTAAAAACAGTAATATGGAGGGTTTGTCTCTTGCTCCCAAACCTAGGAAGAGAGATTTTTCCTTTTGGTTTTCAGCAAGTACTATACTACCCTCAAGGTTACATGGCCCACTAGTGAGATACACAAGACTACTCCCTGCGTCATCTTCTTCCACTTGGTTTCAATATAGTCATGGCCCTCTTTACTTCCCATCCCAAGATTACGTGTCCTTCATACCTCTCCCATTCTCATCCATGATTAAGTCCTGTAGTCAGTTTCCCACAGCTGCATGACAAAGGCGGTATCACATCTCCTACTTCCCACCTCCAGTTATTCCAGTCCTACTCCTACCCTCTCAGTGCTTAGCACAAATGGCACTTTGACCCTTGAAATGACTTAGCCCAGCTGCAGGAGCCAGGCCGGCTGGAAGGCTGAAACTGCTAGCTCTGTGAAGATGCTTGGATATTGTTGTGTTGTAATGTTACAGAGTACCTCCCAGGGTCCTCACCTCTAGTCTAGCATAGTTGGCAAAGCTTGAAGCCACTCAATTACTACCCAACCCTTCCCCATCCCCATCCCCCACATACAAGAACGGTTCATTGGAAAAGCCTACATAAGCATGCTCAAAGGCTATGAGAATTGCTATCTGTGTTCCCACTCCCTAAAAGCACTGTACGCCTACTTAACACTGAAACATCTCCCTTGTTCCTCCCTGTCCCCTGTCAGTCCATTCATTAAAAAAAAAAAAGCAAGAAAGAGCAGCAGGTAAGGTAATAGAGCAAAAGCTCAGAGTTATTTTAGTGAGAGGTTTTGGATACGAAGAGAGGACTCCAAGAGACTAAACTACTGTTCCTTCAGTAGCAAGCTCAATGAAATGCCCTTAACCCAACTCTGTGCATGGTGGCCCCCTCACATCTTAACACATTGTATAGTCCCCTTATCTTCCAAGTCTCTCCACTGAGCCCTCACAACTGTTGGCTGCTCTGCAGGTGATGACACAACCCCTAACAGAACTTTCAGCTTCTACCAGCCTGTCCTCCGTACCATTTTGATTTGGTGCCAGCTAATTTCAGCCTAGGTGGATGGATTCTATTTCTTTTTCCTTTCAGTTTTTCTCCCTCACTCTTAACAGATCTCTGGCCTCACCATTCAGTGAAATGATACTCCTCCTCAAAGACTTATAATGTGGCTTATTTCTGTTAATTTTTAATAAAAATGAACACCCATGAGAATGACTAAAAGGTGATTCAAGCAATTCCAAGAAAACAGAGACTACAATATTTGAAGACCACAGCTGCCTTGGATTGTCTAACATACTGAGACCACACCATGGATTTTAAAAAGGGTTATCAGGAAGAGAAAGCACATATTTATAGTTGAGATATCATGAACAGAATCTTTAAATTGTTGATTCAGCCCAAGAGATTAAATCCCTATACACCTGGTTATAAGAGAGAAAGAGACTAGTGATCCCTTCCCAGCTGTTAGGAAGAAATACCTGAATATAGATTTCTTAGGGGATTCTATGATAGAAAGTGAAACATGCTATTGGAATGATGTCAGTTCCCAGAGACATTTACTTATGCTCATCCACAAAGGAAGACATCTCCATAACTTCATTCATGAGTCCAGATGGGGAAAATAGACTGCAAATGATGTCTTTACTAAAATGGCCAAAGTGAGTCACAAGAACTCTAACTGCTCAGTCCAGCAGCACTAGCCCAAGCCAGAATAAGTATGGACAACCACACTTCAATGGTCCTGACCACAGCTACATGGTATACAGATGCCTGGTATATTTTTTTTTTCCTCCATCCCAAAAAGTCAACACTGACCTACATTATTAAGGTTGCCAAGTCAAGTACAGAAAAATCCAGGTATGCTAAAATTCAGACTGACAGCAAAGAAAGGCAAGATGAGCTACTGTCAAGGCAATAAAATAAGTATAGGAAGGAAATAAAATAAGTATGGGAGACATTTCTGCTATAGTTTTTTTTGTTTTGTTTTTTGTTTTTTTGTTTTTTAATAGTGACCCAACCTATTCCCCCACCCCTTACTCCATATATCAGCTCAAAGCTATACTTGAGGAAAAGACCTATTCAGCCCCTGGATAGAGCATATCCAAAGCAGAACAAATCTTTGAGAAATGTAGCTGCTAAAAAAACAAAACAAAGCAAAACCTTAAGAAGTCTCTGCTAAGCAAGTGCAAACTCACTTCTTAAAAGATAATCAACATCAAATCTAAATGGATTTTCACAGACAAAAGCACACCCATGACCCAAAGCTTTTGCGCACTTTTAAGTTTTCAAGATGTTCACCAGAAATTGAAAATGGGTAAAAAAAAAAAACACATTTGATCTATTCTCATTTTCAGAAACTACAGAATCGCTTGGCTGAAGGCTTCAAATATATATATCAATGTTTACCTACATCAGCCATAGGCAGACACCTGGCATGAAAAAAAGATAAGCCCAAGTGATAAAAGTTCAATACAAATTTAAAAGCATCTAAAAATAGGGTCTAATAAGAGGAAGTAACAAGCAACTTTAAAAGCCAATGCTTCCAATCCTACCTTTCAGATCTCAACACATGCCTGCTAACAGCTAGACACAAATATGACAAAAGTTCTGTAATATGTATTTGATGCAATTGCTAGAAGGACATTTCAAGCATTCTTCCAGGACAGAAGAATGATAGATTGGAAATAATGTTCCTACTTCATAAATACTACACTAAATACAAAGCAGGAACTAACTTGCTTTGGCCAGGCCAAGACAGTAACAAAGGTTTAAAACCTACCCAATCATCCAAACTAAGCATGAACAATATCTTTTTAATGAAACAGAACTGTTCAGTGCTCCTCACCCTAAAAAAGATTAGGGTGCTTTATGCATATTAAGACCCTATGCAATATTCAGTATACCAGTTTTATACATGGGAGACAAGCAGCAAAGAGGTTAAATGAACCAAGGTTGGGGGGGGAAATCACTGTTTTCAGAAACTTATCAAATACTAATCAACACAAATTTATTTTCATTTATATTTGTCAAAGTTGCACTAGAATATTTAAATGGACCAGGCTCTAGTTTATTTTAAAAAGATAAACATATGCTATTTATTAGAATTCTGGTCTTTACCATGCAATTAAACCATTAATTATAACATTTAAGTGATAATACATAAGAGCTTGATTTTTGTCAGAGCTCAACTGTGGCAACATTTCAAGAACCAGGCATTACTAACATAAAAGGTGCCAAAGAAAATTGATTATACAATGCATTATATTCTTATGAAGTAAGTCCCTTTCACCATGAATCCAGCTATAAACAACCTCTTTCCATTCCTCCCCTCCCCCCACCAAATAAAACCCTTCCTCCCCACTCTCCCAGCTAGGTAATCTGCATTTGGCATCCAGAGCAAACCCTCAGGTTAGGAGAATAAAACAGTTCATTTAAGGCCCATATATTTGGTTCGTCTTGCAACAGTAACAAATACCTTCAGCTTCTGAAGAATTGGACTGTGATTGACATAAATTTTTCATTTTCTTTAACCTAGAAAGTTGTACAGGGATGTGTTCCACTTTTAAAGGTTGTTACACATTCCTCTGGTGCCATAGGAAGTATTGCTTACTTTGCCTTCTCAAGGGACAGGCGAAAAGACAGAAGTTGTTAAAATTTTGGCATTCCTAGAGCATTTAACTCTTTAAAAAAGTTAGTTTGGCTTCACCTGGCCAAAAACCTACCTAAAATTGGCTTCCTAAATCAGTTTCCCATTCATAATGAGCATCTTAAAGATTTATATTTAGAATGCTATGTCCAGTCAATTTATGCATCATTAATTCACATTTTTCTGCAATCTAGAACCAAAACTTTCAAGTCTCATATTCATTACAAACACAGTAGTCTGGATTTTGTCCAACATTTCATGAATATCCACAATGGTCTACTAAGTAAATCCAGCATCATTTGTTAAGCCAACCTGTAACTTCAGAGGGTGTGAAAACAAAAACTTCAGTCTCGTTTCCTGGCTAGTGGAAGTTTGGGAATGAAATGTCAAGTCTTAAGCAGATCCAGGTTTATTTTTAGGTAATACGGTTTCTTTACCTTCAGAAGAACTAATACTATAAAAAGATATAAAAGCTATAAAAGCACTGGCCAAAGGGATTGGGTTACAAGAATATACAAGTACACCTAAAAGCAGCCCGACACTAAAAGCTGTTCCCCATCTCAGCCTGGCCACATGCCTCCAACACTCCCACATTACACAATCCACCCACTGAATTCTACAGCATACCACTTATTCACACAATTCACAGAAGGCACTTTCTTTAAAGAATTTGCCAGGAAAAAAGTACCTTATACATGATTCTTGTTTAAACAATCAAAAGGGACAAAGCGAGTTTCTGCTGTCCCATCATATAATACTGCTAATCCTCTTTGGATGTTAATCAACCCCCCCAGAGTGCTAAATTATAAGTGTATTTCCAAGTAGTAGAAGCCTCTGGCTCTTTGGCAAAGTCCTTAGTCAGTAGTGTTGGCAGGCAAGGAGTTTTTAGGATCATTATGTGGCAATACAATTGGTAGGACTGCCTCATCATCTTAAGCTGTATTTTTGGTCTATTTTATTTCTAAGGAAAAAGATTAAGCCACAGATCTACATATTTAGTAATATTCTTCAAACTCTTCTTCAAGCATGCATTTCTGTATTTATTGGCATACCAACCTCAGAGTTGTTCTTTATAATAGCAAATATTCTACTGAACTTTAACATGAAATCTCTGTAGAGATTTGTATTTTGATAAGGATCTAGGTTTCCTAAAAGTAAATATTTTGCTGTATGTTATTAAATCTCTCAAAACCAGGCAAATAAAAGTTATAACAATCTAACATATTTACCTTTTCAGACTAACAATATAGTAATTAAATAAACAGTATCCAATGCAATGATCTGACAATACATTTTTTAAAGAACATATACATGATGAATTACTCTACCATTCAGAGCCCAAAGTTAACAGAAAAGCTCCAGGCCTACTCTACACCCAAAATATCACATCTATTGATGAGAGATGACAGAAGAGAATAACTGGTTCTAGATTATGGTGCATGTGGAACCAGCACATGCCATGAATTATAACTGCAGATAGAAATATTAAAAGTTGCCCTGTTTTCAGTTACATATTACTGTGCCAACCTTTAAATATCTCCCCTGAATTTCCCTGCATGTCTGCTGCAGGCCTTTCTTAAAATAAACAGATATAATGTTTTACTTAAAGCTCAGCTGTTTCCACCAATTAGATTAAAGAAAAATGTATTTTTGCCCATAATAAGAATTCTTACAGCTATTTTGTTAAGGGACTTCAGATACTCCATGTTTTGGAGCAAGGATTTCATGTTTGGCAACATAGTCCCAGATACAAATGGATGTTGCCTTTTCTGATAGCCGTGAAGAAAGTTTGGCAGCTTAATTCTCAGAAAGTTCCATCTTGACAGACCTACAAGAGCAGAACAGTACATTCGTTGCAGGCACCAAGCACAGGAACTAAAACAAATTTGACCGTTTCTCTTGTATACTTGATGATTGTCATGTGCTGGCAACAAAGAAAATGAAAGAAACAGCCCGACTCAACTGTAGACAATACATCTTGGGAGGTGTGGATAGGAACAGTAGAGTGGATCATGAGCCAGAGTGGACTGGAACAGAAGTCGAGTTGGTAACTCATTCCTCTTTTGTGGTGGGTACTAGGTGGTATAACAGACTCCTTGCTGCTGCCACCACTTACTCTCTGCTAGCACAAATCTGTGCTGTGGATAAGTAGATTCCAAAATATGCTGATGATCAGGGATCCTGGTTTTCTGAATAAAAATTGCAAATTCTCTGATTAAAAATTAAAGGCTCCCCAGCGCTGCTGGTGCCCCGCACTCCCCCCCCAGTCTCAACAGCCCTCCTGATGCCCCTCGCAACAGCCCCCACAGACATGCAGACACAGATACTGACACCCACCCCAGCAGGTAAGTGTGTGTGGGGGGAAAGGGCGGGGCAGGGTGGGGGAAAAGGGAAGGTGCTGGGGGGAGGTAGATCAAGAAGGCGGGGAGTGTGCCCCTGTGCCCACTCCCAGGATCAAGGCCAGGGGGTGAATGAAGGCAGGGGTGCCACTCCGTGGACCACACATGCTGGCCAGCCTGACAGGAGCTTCACACACAGAGGTCACCACCGCAACTCTGCTGCTGCACCCTGCACAGCTTTGTGGGCAAGCAGCGCAGGGCGCAGCAGTGCAGTGGCAACCACCATGTGCAGGCCACATATGTGCCGCCCAGCCGGGGTGTGAAACGGGGGGCTTGCATGCAGCTGCATGCCCCGCAACCGGCTCCGCAGCAGTGCAGGGTGGTGGCAGCTGCATGCAGGGTGGCGGGGCTTTGCCGGCAAGCACTCCCACTGCGGAGCCACGCCCTTCAAACCTGGGCCCTAGTGGTAAGTGGGGCTTGGGGGCTGTGGGGCAGAGCTGGAGACGATGGTTGGGGGCTGAGGGAGTGGGGGATGCTGCCAGCCCCAGGCAGCACACTGCAGCTAGGAGCAGGGCCAGGGGTGAGGGCAGGGGTGCCCCTCAGTGGGGGGGCTTTGCAGGCAAGTAATGAGGGACGCAGTGTGGTGGTGCCCACCATGTGCAAGCTGTACACATGCCGCCTGGCCGGCTGCCCAGGGGAGGGGGAGAGGGAGGCTGGCATGCGGCTGGAGCACAGCTCTGTGGCCGGCTCTGCAGCCATGGCAAGGGATGTGGGCGAAGCGGAGTGGTGGCTTGGGTTCACACGCGGCGGCCGCTGCCACTTACCCGGAGGCCTGTGATAGCGGTGATGGCCACTGCCTACAAAACCTCCCGCTGCCGCTGCGGAGCCATGCCCGGAGCTCTGTGGCCGGCCACTGGGCAGCAGCGTGGTGGCAGCTGGGCAGCATGCAGCCATTCCCATCCCCACCACCACCCCACACTGCTGCTGCCAGCTGCACAGCTCTGGGCCCAGCTCCATGGAGGCATGGGGTGGGGGAGGCAGTGGTCTCTACTGCAGGGCTTCCCCCACTGTGAGTATGGGAGCTGCAGGTACACTGCAGTAGAGGCAGCAGTAGGAACAAGCTGGGACCTGCAGGGCCAGGCTGGCTCCTGCTGCATTCTGTGAGCCTCGTATTGCAGCTGGGAACCAAGTAGTGTACTGCTCCACAGCTGGGCATGTCTCAGCAGCGCACTGTTCCTGCCTGCAATGCTGGAACTACAGAATTTCCCTCTCCAGTGGAGAGGGGTGAGGAGCAGCCCCAGGCTCCCAGGCCAGAAGCTTGATAAGGGAGGGGCTTCAGACTGGGGGGGGAGGGGCGGGGCTTGCTACTGCTGGGTCCTGCTGCTGCTGGCTCAGCAGCAGTGGCATGGAGTTGTGCCCTTTGCTGCTGCTGGGTGGGCAGGGGCCACTTCGCCATGGGAGTGCAGAGCTTGTGGTGGCAGCCATGAGCTTTCCCACCTGGCCCCACTCTGCTCTTCCACACTGGGTCCCTCCTGCTGGGTCGCAAAGGCCTTGAAGGGAGAGCAGCAAGGTGAGGAGCCCGACCCCACAGAAGGCAACCTGCACTCGTCCCCCCACAGGCTTCACCCCAGCCATACCGCCCGTGTGGGAAGGGTAGCTGGGTTCCGCTCCTCTCTACCACAGCAGCTGCTGCCTCCCATGGGTGGCAGCCAGGGCTCAGGCACTGTTGCAGGGGACTGTGAACCCTAGTCCCTGCATCCCTGACACCTGGGGGCCCCCTCTGGCACGGCTAGGAGGGATGGGGGGGCTATGGGTGGAGATTGAGGGGCACTAGCAGGGCTGGGGCTTGGGAGTGAGGGGCCTGGACCTGCATCCTGGTAAGCAAAGGGGGCAGGGAGAGCTCTGATTTTCCATGATAAAAAACCCAAAATCAAATACCAAAATGTATAGGTATCAAATGCTAACATTTATCTCAGAATTAGGTTTTTTTTTTAAATCAGAGAATTTGTGTTTTTATCAGACAATTTGCAATTTTTAAGCAGAGAAAACTAGGATCCCTGACATAACACAGGTCTCAATGTGCTATTATATGGAACAAATGGTTAGCACATGGCATGGCAATTCAGTACTGGGTAATGAAAAAAAAAGGTTCATGTAGTGATAAGAAACAATGAGAAAATGAGATTTATAAATTAGCTTTGACAGTATCTTTTAGATATTAAATATCTATTTTTAGCAATAATATCTAGATCTAACTATAATGAAAAAGAAACCACTACAGTAGAGGAAGCAAAAACCTCAGGTGTTTTATTTAAATGTGTACAAAACACATGTTTTACAACTCTTAAAAAAGAAAATACTAATGTTGTAAGCAATCAACATTTTAAAGCTTACCCTATAATGCCACCAAAAATATTTGTAGTAAGTTTGGTATAGTAATACTACATTTAAGAACAGGTTATATTTTGAGACACTAAGGAAATACAAAAGTTAACTACTATAATAACCATCTGTAATGCATATGAACACACATACATAGACAGCAAGCAAATATTTAAGTACACCACTGTTCCTATGTTCAGTTATCAATGTAAATATATGGTGAAGCTATTGTATTACAGGGAAAAGAGATAAAAATTTAATCAAATAAAAATTTTAGTGGGTTTAGATGAAGCAAATGAACCTAAAATGGACTATTACTCAAATTAGAGGGCAACAATGAAAAAAGAAAATCAAACAGAAAAGGAGTGAATTTAATACCAGGTAACCCTTTTGTTTGTTTGTTTGGTTTTTTATCATCCTCAAAATCCACAAAACTCCAAATCAGCTCTTCTTGTGTTCTCTGAAAAGCCAAAGTCAGGACCAACTAAATAAGAGATAATGCAACTAGGCATAACACAATAAAAGATATTACCTTCACAATGCATTATTGCTGCCAATTATGAGAATCACTTCAACTTAATTTCAAAAGCACAATCACCCTCAACTGTAACAGTCTCTTTTTTAAATTTCAAACAGTATTACATTAAGGCAATAACTCACCTTCCAGCTATAATATCAGTCTCCCTTATTGCAAAAATACATTTCATAAATACTTCTCATCGACAAGTCAAGCTAATTCAGGTTAATTTTATTGTATTTTGGTGCTATCTCACATTTGTGTGCAATTACCTTTATCATTTTATTGCTATGCCAGAAAGTAATCAGAACAATTATTTGAAAAAGGAGGTATATAAATTCTAAATCACAGTTGCTGGCATTTTTGATAAAATAGCAGCTTTATCTCAGAAAGTGGCAGGGACATCGGATAAATCATGCATCAGTCAAGTGCAGCTGACCCCCAAGTGCATTGCACAATATCAGGAGTGCTTCAAAAGAAACTTTCCTACATCATCCATCATTCTTCATAATGCTAAAATAGCGGCACCTGAAGAGTAGGAGCTGGAGAATAATAATAAAAAATAAATCCAAGCAATATGGGCAAAGCCATTAAGCGTGTTCCCTTTTAAACTGAAAGACAGTAAGAAAACTGGACCATGCTTATAAACAAATGACTTCATTGTAATAATCTGTAAAGTCAGTATTACAAACAGGTTTAAATATAAATGAAAAAGCCAATGGAACTGTGAAAAAAATCCTCTAAAAATAAATATGGAAAGATATGGACCTATAGGGACATTTCATATATGAAAAAAGAGAAAACGCACCCGTAACAGGATGTATTCTCATATAAATATTTTATCTGCCCAGATATTTTCTTGCTCTATCAAGTAGCAATACAGAAAAATGCATGTTAACCTCATGTATGCTTGAAACACTGCATATTCATGCAAAAGTCATCCTAACTAAGGCATGGGCACAAAAGATTCCAATACAAGAACCTCCGCATGGTTGCTAAAATTATCCTAGTAACCACTGTAAGACTAGAGAGGAGAAGGAAAAGTTAAGTGATTTGTTTGCATACTGAGGTTTCTACTTTAAGCTATGCTGGGGGGCGGGGAGGAGGAAAGAACCCCTAACAGCCCTCACTTAAATGCTTTTCAAAAAATTTGCTGCCTAGTTAAAAAAAAGGAAGATTTGTCTCTATTCAATGCACAGGAGAGCAACTTCCAATTTTGATGCTTTATGGGCAACAATGTTGAGCATGTCCTGATCCTACCTACTGACCATTCTTTGCTTTTTCTAATAATTTTTTCTTTGTTAAATTTCCTGTGGCTAGCAGAAATGCTAGCGGGCTTACAAGAAGCATGCTGCCCACAAGCCAACGGTTGGAGACCACTGACACAGGACTGCCAGGAATTCAACCTCCATATCAAGCTTAAATTTGCATTGACAACAACATTTTGATGAACACTGCACAACTGGCGGAACTAACCAAGAGAAACAATTCAATATTTTAGAAAGTGCTCATCTTTGTATTACACTGCTTGCTGAGACTGGAAGAAATTGTCTCCGAAAACTAGATTTTCACTAAAAATAATGTTCAACATATCATGCATAGTCTTTTAATTCAAGCATTACTCAGACAAGATTTATCTTTTCTGTCAGTCTAAACTGCAATTTGACCCAAAACAATTCTAAATATCCCCATCCCAACTAGGAATGTGTGCAACAGTACCCCCATTTAATATGAACACACAGGAAGTCAGCATCATTTTGATATTTGCTACTACGCTTTCCACACAGGTATCTCACAATCCTGCCCCCCTGAATTACATCAAATCCAGATACGTTTAATGTTTTAGTTCAATCATTCCTCCCACATATCAGAGTGTGGAAAAAATCTCCCCCAGCAACTAATGCTGCACCTTTAACTGGTAAAGAGTAGGGGGAATAGAGAAATAAAAAAGGTAAAATAGACCTTTAATTACTTCTGTTTTTGTTCAGCTTACCAGCTACATTATACCTAGATTTGAATGAGACTGAATTAGACATTCTTTTAAAATATCCTTGGTTGTTTGAAAACAAATACAATTTCTTTGCAGTTACTTCAAAATACCTACTACAAACATACATAGTACAAATATAGTTTCATAGTTTCTAGGGTCGGAAGGGACCTGATCAGATCATCTAGTCTGACCCCCTGCCATGGCAGGAAGAGCACTGGGGTCAAATGACCCCAGTAAGGTGGTCATCCAAACTCCTCTTAAAATACCCCAGGGTGGGAGCCTGCACCACCTCACTTGGAAGCTGGTTCCAGACTCTAGCCGCCCTGACCGTGAAGTAGCTCCTCCTGATGTCCAACTTAAACCTTCCCTCCGCCAGCTTGTGACCATTGTTCCTGGTCACTCCTTGCGGCGCTCGGGGGAACAGGGACTCCCCCAGCGCCTGCTGATCCCCCCTAACCAGTTTATAACAGGCCACAAGATCCCCCCTCAGCCTTCTCTTTTGAAGGCTGAACAGGTTCAGGTCC
>NW_017728994.1:73219772-73223945 GCF_001723915.1 Gavialis gangeticus | reverse complement strand
ACACACACACACACACACACACACACACACACAATATGTATATTTGTAGTAGGTATTTTGAAGTAACTGCAAAGAAATTGTATTTGTTTTCAAACAGCCACACAAATTATATATATATTAGAGATATATAGTAATAAATATATATAGTGGGCTTCTCCCATGTATTAAACTATTTTAATTAATAACAACTCCTTGAAGCCCCTTTCATACATGCTAATTTTAGAAAAATAAAAATGTAATTTCCACTGTAGTGTACAGAAGATGGACTATACCAGATACTAAGCAAATTATGCCATGCAAAGCAGATTGAAATAATTAAGCAATATCTGCTACTATTTTATTTAGACATTTTTATATGGTGCTAAAGGTTGCCAGCAGTACTAGGGTTACCTACACAAGTTTGATTTTACTAGATGTTATATCCCTTGAGCCATGATACTAATCCCAGTCACAATAATAATTTGTTATATTGCAAAATAGCATTTATTACTTATCATTACCAATAACCGTTTTAGTAAATTGTAGTAAACTCATTAGTAACATTAGTACTGGCTACAAATAGCCAGCCTGTTCATAAATTAAATAGAACCACTAACTAATCTTTAGGGCCTAAACTCCCACATAAGAAGGTCTTGAGTTTCCTGCTATGTGATCATGTTTTCTTATGTTTTACTGTAAATACAGTTGTTTTCCTAAACGTCTGACCATATAATCATCTCAGTCCAGCATAAACACACTCAGAAAAGTCACAAAATGATTCCACAATAAAACATTATTTATTTTTTAATAAATGCTGTACTAATTATAGAAAGGCAGAAATCAGCTAGCTTATCACTGAAAATATAGCACTGTCCTATTAGTTTATGCTCTGTGGAAGATAGATATGTGATGAGGAAAGGTCCACTGATGCCTGTTACCAACCATGACAGAGCTACAGAGATTTACAATGCAGCATCAATCTTGTCAACTGGATTCTTAACACTGACTGCCGGACACTGGGGAAAAACACAAACTATGTTATGTGAACTCTTTTGTAATGCTGTTACTTTATATGTACCTAAATGCAAGGATATTTTCCACAGGAACTTACTTTTTGAACAAGTCTTGATGCCATGTTAAATATGTGAAGGACTTTGCCTATAAAAAAAGGAATGAAGGAATCATGTTAAAAAAAGATAAAACTACAACCCACATTTCATGGAGTGTTGAAAAAGAAAGCATGTCAACATTATCATTTCTCCTCTTCTGTGATATTCTGTTAGTCATGATAATTTAAATTAATTTCAGCCCATGCAATAGCAAAAGAAGGTGGGAATGCTCTATTTTTCTCTTGCAAGCAAACAGGAATTTTAAAGTTCACTAGGTCATATATCATCTGTAATGAGTCATAATCAACAGATGTCACGTGGAAGACCTCTCTCATCACAAGCCCTGTAATACTTTGATCCACAGGATAAGAATGTACTTTAAGACATACCCCAGTGCCTGTAAAAATATTACTTAAAATAATATACTCTGTTCTGAATTATTAAACATAAATAATCTTTTGTTTTATTAACTACATATGTATAATTTATGGAAGAAAAACGAGTTAGTTCATAGAGGGCACCCTGAATCTAAGAGCAAAATCTAGATTCCCAATAAAATAATTATTTTAAATTCATAGTAGAGAAGAAAAGGAATTTTATGACGCCATCCTATGTTAGATGATCTCCATATTTGAATGTGACCTGCAAAGAAGAAAAACGGGTGCTTCACTGCACTACTGAAAACTAGGGCTTACTTCATTACAAGAAGCATATACCAAAGGCCTGATTCAAAGTCCACTGAAGTCACTGGAAAGACTCCCACCAACTTCAATGGGCTTTACATTAAGTCTGAATAGTTGTCACTGTACTTAAAGTTGGGCAAAATACAGAGGGGGGGGGGAGGGAGTGAGAGCGAGCGCGCGCAATGAAAAGACCTGAAAAGTATCAGGAATGTAAAGCCTTGTTTTCTTTTTTTTTTCCAGTGAGATCTTTCCTGGAAATTCATACATGTGCACTGGGAGCAGTCGCAGCAATCAGAGACAGTGGTACTGTTTCCTTAACAAGATGCTCAATGCTCTCAAGTGTTTTAACTAAATTTGTGTTAAATATACAGGCTTAGGTAGATTGGAGGGGGGAACCCCTAATGTCCCGTCTCAAAACAGACTAGTCTCACCTGATAGACTTTTAATGCTGCAGGTACTACAGTTGTCAGTCTCAGTCTTAAATTTCTACAAATTAAAAAGACTGGGGCAATAATTTCAAAATAACTGATCATTTTGGATGTCTAAATTTCAATTTTTGCATAGTTTGATACACAGCTTGATTTTTCATTTCAGTCCACAATTCAAAATAAGAGAGCAGCTAAGCTACCACTTTGAAAAATAAACTCTAAAAGCCCCACTCTTTTCTGAGGCATTATACAGCATTATAAAGCAGTCAAAAAAAGAGAGAGAGAGGTGAAAATACATGCATCTTTTCTCCCTTTCAGGTAATCTTCAGAAGGTTTCAGATATAAATTTTATTAAAATATTTACATTTGGACTCTGTCACTCCAGACGCTTGTATCACAAAGCAAATATGAAAAAAGAAGATAAAGCACTATTTTTAAAAGACTTACAGGCTTCATTCTGTTGCCTAAAATAGCATCTCAACTTTAAGCAGATACAAATAAGATTACAGGCAGCCCTTGGACTTATGACACAATTGGTTCCTGAAAACCTTGTCTTAAGTTGAAACATAACTCGGAACCATTTTTCTCATAAGAAACGTTATAAAAGGGGGATTGGTTCCCGAACCAAGGCCCGATACCTTATTTTCACCAAAAATAACCCAGAATTTTGTACTCAGTCAATTATAGATGGTTAATATAGCTACATTAATGTATTTATATTGTAAATAGCAATCATATCGATTTGGAAGGACCTCTTTGAGGTGACTTTGCTGGACTTTTTGAAAGGCTCTTGGTTGGACTTGTTGAAGGGCTCTTGGCTGGAGTCTTCTCACGAGTTCTGGCTGCAGGTTTTTCTGGAGTCTTGTCTGCTTTCTTAAAGAACATGTCCAAGGCAGTTTAGACAGATATTCTCCAGGGAGATGAGCGACGAAGCAAACTTGTTTGCTGGCGTGGCATCGCATTGGATCAAGCATTGTGAAGTTGAAACTGACATCATAAAGTTGAAACAGGGTGTCAATTGATAAACACTGTAAATGCGAAACGTTGTAACTCAAAATGTTGCAAGTCGAGGACTGCCTGTAATCTTAAACTCCATGCAACACAAAGAACATAGTTTCCTAAAATTTGTGTAGCAAGTATTGGTTTGTGCTTTTCAGCCCCATAATACTTTTCCACAAATTCTAGCCCATATATTTCCAGTGCTCTACTTCTCTGAAACACCTCATATGTGGAACGGATGAACTCACACATGAGGCGCATACACAGAATCACACATGGTCCTCGTTGTTCTTTCAGGACAATTAACACTAAGCTGGAAATTCACAGGAGGCCCACATTTGATTATTAAAACTTTCTCTTCCTACGCAAGTTTACCTCATGTTTCAGATTCCTTCCTATACAGAATAAAAATCATGCCATGGCGCCACCCCCTGAAGATACAGATCTTCACTACAGAAGAATGTTTACTTTTTCTATTGGTACCATGGTTCTCCAAGGCAAATGTTACATGCAATATTTCTAACAGCAACTACTTCCTGCACACCACATTACTACTTTCAGACTGACTTCTAAACTGGGAACAATGCAACTGTAGCTGTTTAATTAATCAACGCTGTCACTCAGCACTGCTAACTAGCCCACATGAAGCACTGCACAGATATGGTCACACTACTTCTAATTTAAAAGTCAGCCCATGCAGGGCAGTACAGAGTGTTTTAAGTCAGTACTGCCAGGCTTGGTAAGTTTACCACACAGACGCAACCTGACTATTGCAGTTCACAGATACTGTACTGGATGCAAGCATGCACCTGATGTACACATTTTTTTTTTAAAGTACTTTCCATCATGGCTGAATATATATCCTGTGCCTCCTTAAGCTCCCATTTGAAGGCTAAAAGAATGGAGTAGCTGTAATATTCCAGTGGTTGCCTGTACATTTGAAACTAGTGGTAGCAACAGATGGAAGCAGGGCAC
>NW_017728994.1:73212525-73214772 GCF_001723915.1 Gavialis gangeticus | reverse complement strand
TTTTTTTTTAAAGTACTTTCCATCATGGCTGAATATATATCCTGTGCCTCCTTAAGCTCCCATTTGAAGGCTAAAAGAATGGAGTAGCTGTAATATTCCAGTGGTTGCCTGTACATTTGAAACTAGTGGTAGCAACAGATGGAAGCAGGGCACAGTATCCGAATTGAATAAAACTTGAACAAGAATTATTCCAGGAGGCAACTACTCTTTCTTCAAGCACCTGACTAGTAAAATAAAGTCCAGATAGTCAACATCTGCTACAGATTGCTCTGCAAAAACTGCCTTAACCAATGACTGCATTTTGGTTTTTCTTGACATTGGAAATTACCCTCTTTGCATAGGGAACCTGGTGAAAAAGGTATCTGGCTTCTCTGCAGGACTAAGTCATACAATGACTTTCTCTTTAAGAAACAGCCAACACAGGGGTTCTTCCAGGCTACAGCAGCATGCATGCACCTCAATAAGAAAGTTTCACATACCTTCTTCCCTTCACCCACAAGAGCACTTTACAGTAACTCAGCTTCAAAGTTGCTCTTTTTCTGTCCTCTAAATTAGTCACCAGGAAAGCTGAAGTGTTTGCATTCTAATATGTATGACCCATTTGCTACCCTAGCTTTCAATTAGGAAATGAAATATTTCAGATCCAGCATCTGCTCACAGATGGACAAGTGACTATTTTATCACATCAGGTAAAGTAGACACACTGTTCATTTTGCTTGTAGAAGCTTAGATTAGAGCTCAACAAATGTCTATGGGACAGAACAGTTCAGGAAACACATTCCTACCAGGAGAGAGTACTTTAAATTAATTTTTTAAATTTTTATTAGTTTGTCTCCAAATGGTATCAATACAGCCACTGAGATGCTTGCAATACTCAGTTTCTCTTAATCCATGCCCCTAGACAAAGTTATTTGACATGTAGGATCTCTTGACTTCTGCTAATGCTAATTATAGTCTTCTACTTTTGCCACTAACACCTTTTCCTCTTCCAAATTTATTTACCCTGCAAACACACCTAGGAATTGCAGAAATCTGTAGGTAATGGGAAGACGGGGCAAGGGGAAGGGTGCTTGGCTGTCAAATGATTGATAGCATCAGTCAAGGATGGCTCAATTTGTCAAGTTCTGCTTCTCCTTGGCCTCTTGGCTGAGTAGTTAAGGGAATTTTAGTAAATCATGCAAGTTTCCAAAGCAGACTTGTTTAACAAACCAGTTGAGGATGAATGCATTCCCTGTTTGCAAAGTCACATGGTACTGAAATCCATTCTACTGCAAACTACAGCTTTGCTTTCACACTTGGATGCTAGAAGTCGCTGTGTCAAGTTAACAAGGATCACCACGGCTGCTTACAAACATGGGGAAAAACAAAAACAGCGATTTAATTTCAGCTTAGCGTACCCCTGTGCTGAGCCGAGCACACACCCAGAAGAGGCACTGTGCAAGTTGGACCCAACTCGCCCAACAGCTGTATAGATTGGGTGCCTCTGCGGGGCTTTTCAGCACTTGTATCTAACAGCCAAAACACCCAATCTATACATGCACTGGGGAGCCGGGTCAAATTAATGCACTTCCTCTTCTGACAAAGGCTGGATTTTTTTTCTTTGCATGTCAGTGGGCTGAATGTTGAAAAGTGAAAAACAAGGACAAAACCAGACCCCCTTCAAAAAAACTACAAAACTCTGAAAGGCTTTTTACTATCAAGTCACCATGAAACAGCCATGCATTACACTTTCAATGGTACTGATCGACAAACCCTGGTGGAAACTGAAGTTATCTGGAGATCCAGCACCCTCATTCTGGAAAGTACACTCAAATGATATCATTATTCAGACACCTGATTTCACCAAAGATTACACGTCTATTTACAAAATATGCATTTTCTCCAAAACAAACAGATAACAATTGCAGGCAGGATTGGACTGCTTAACTTTGTGCCTTTTTAGCAGGCATGCCACAAATTAGCCCCATACCCTCCCTAAGTGCCACTCTGATCCCTTTGCTCTACTGTAGTGGTTCTCAACCAGGGGTCTGCAACTGAGGTGGGGGCACATGCCCCACCCAATTTCTGCACCTACAGTGGGCACAGGGCTGCATTCTGGCCAGAGGGACCCAGCACAGGAGGGCAGAGCAGGACAGCAAGACTCGTTGCCACCACCACCACCGGAACCCCCACGCCAGCCAAGCTGTCAGCAGTAGGAAGAGTAACAAATGGGGGGGGGGGGGGGGGGGGATTGCCCCTCCCCCCCCC
>NW_017728994.1:73204876-73212466 GCF_001723915.1 Gavialis gangeticus | reverse complement strand
CTGTACTGCCCTCACCTCCTCCTGCTGCTGGAGGGGAGGTGTGGTGGGGAATAGCACAGGTGGCCTGAGGGCGCCAGGAGGGCCATGGGGCTGCAGGTGAGGGGCACCAGCAGGGTCAGGGGGACAAAGGTCAGGATTGAGGGCAGCCTGAGTCCAAAAAGGTTGAGAACCACTGCTCTGCTTTCTGTTCCCTGCCTTATCTGTCAGTGTACTATCAATAACCTCCCACATATGCCACAAGCCACAGGGGCTATCCAAGCAACAGGGTGGCCATTTCTGACTCAATCAAAAACAGACTACTCTGACTTTTATTTAAATTTCAAACAGGCACAGACTCCATGGGTGCACCAGGGCTCAAGCACCCACCAAAAAAAATTAGCAGGTGCTCAGCACCCATAAATAAAACTTGAACAAGTTATTCCAGGAGGTAACTACTCTTTCTTCAAGCACCTGACTAGTAAAATCAAGTCCAGATAGTCTACATCTGCTACAGATTGCTCTGCAAAAACTGCCTTAACTAATGATTGCATGTCAGGCGAGCTGGGTTGAAGTAATGAGCTGCCTCTTCTAGGCATGCACAGGGTTCAGCATGGTAATGCAAAATAAATACGGAAGAAAGAGACTTGGGGGGGTCATCATTGACCACAAGAGGAACATGAGCCCGCAATGTGATGCTGCAGCTAGTAAAGCAACCAAAACGCTGGCTTGCATCTATAGATGCTTCTCAAGCAAATCCCAGGATGTCCTTCTCCCTCTGTACTTGGCCTTGGTGAAGCCGCAGCTGGAGTATTGCGTCTGGTTTTGGGCTCCACAATTCAAAAAGGATGTGGAGAAGCTTGAGAGAGTCCAGAGAAGAGCCACGCGCATGATCAGAGGTCAGGAAAGCAGACCTTACGATGACAGGCTGAGAACCATGGGGCTCTTTAGTCTGGAAAAGCACAGGCTCAGGGGTGATCTGATGGCCACCTATAAGTTTATCAGGTGTGACCACCAGTATCTGGGGGAACATTTGTTCACCAGAGCGTCCCAAGGGATGACGAGGTCGAACAGTCAAACTACTACAAGACTGTTTCAGGCTGGACGTAAGAAAGAAATTCTTTGCTGTCCGAGCCCCCAAGGTCTGGAACAGCCTGCCACAGGAGGTAGTTCAAGCACCTACATTGAACACCTTCAAGAGCAAATTGGATGCTTATCTTGCTGGGATCCTATGACCCCAGCTGACTTCCTGCCCTTTGGGCAGGGGGCTGGACTCGATCTTCCGAGGTCCCTTCCAGCTCTAATGTCTATGAAATCTATGAAATAAACAAACACCCATTGGTGAAAAACAAAGTTGGCACCTATGGTTTCAAGGCTTTCTTTGTTTATAGCAAGCCACTGAAATTCAGAAAGAAGGCTGCCTCTTTTACCAGAGACTTGATCTAATCACATGCATGTCACCATACCAGAAATCCTTATGAGAGGGCATCAGATGATTTATCTAGTTATCCTGTTTGCATGTTGTTTAAGGACATAATGCTTGGTGGTAAAACTGTGTGAAGTTTTAGGTTTCCTACTAGAAAAGAGGGCTACACACACAGTGGGATTTAGAGCACAGCAAAGAGGAATTCTAGCTTCTCAGCAGAAGTAAAAACCTCTTATGAAGGTAAGACTGAGTAAAGACCTGGCAAAGTGTTTGAGGAGCTCCATACAGGACAACGCAACAGCATTAAAGAAGCCTTCATCATTCAACAAAATCCTGAGTAGATGGCATAGATGAAGACAAGAACCTACTATCCATGCATCTCAATAGCAGAGGTAGCTTGTCACGGGGAAAACCAGCACCGCCAAAATCATAGGTACTAGAGCTTCAGGGACTGCTAGAGAAAGATGCTCTGAAGGCAAGAGAACATACACACATCCCTCACACTTCTTGATGACCACAATTCTGGTTATGTCATGATTAGGTTCTTGCATGTTTTCCCTTTCTGTTCTCTTTTCCCAGTCCTCCTTCCCTCCCCCATTACAAACTTGATGTACCAGTCAGCTCACCCCTCTCCCAGAAATGAACAAAAGCAACTCCATCCCTTTTCTTCCCAGAATTCTACCCTAGCCAGGCACCTGTATTTACCAGACCCAGTATGACAGAGGTGCATGGTGAATGGAAGGGAGGACAGCAGCTACTTTCCTGCAGAAGGGTTATTCAAAATATGTGACAATTGTCAACCGTACAAATTTTCAAGAGAAAGGAGGCGACTGAAGCATTAGCTATGTGCCATTTCCAAGTTTAGATGAAGACTCACCATGTCCTTATAGTCAAACAAAGCCAAGTGTTACTAAAAAATCTATACCCAACTCCCATCCCTCAGTTTAGAATAAGTCTCAGAATGGGTTACTAATCCTGCAGGATCTAAAGGTCAGATACAGCTTAGAGGCATTTTCAATCAAAAGTCATTTGGCTTCCATAACAGAGCAAGTTAGTTTGGGAGATGCATGATTTTACATGAAGGACTAATCAAATTAGCATCAGGTAACCAACCCAGTGTTTGACTTGTATGAGACAGAACAGAAGAGATAAGGCAAGTAGATGTAAGGAGCTGAGAGCCATTACTTTGGGTGGCAAGTGTAGGGAAAAAAAGATTAAAATTAATATGAATAGCCAAGAAAGTATTTGTATAAAGCTACTGAGCAAACACACATATATCAGTTCCCCCAGGTAGACACTGTTCTATGTTGGGGATACAGGCAGTCCTCAAGTTACAACGTTTTGTACTTACAACATTTATAAATTGACACCCCATTTCAATTTTCTGACGTCAGTTTCAACTTTACAGTACTTGATCGAATGTGGCACAATGCCAGCAAATAAGTTCGCTGAATCACCCTGGAAAACATCTGTCCAAACTTCCTTGGACCCTTTCTTTAAGAAAGCAGACAAGACTCCAGAAAAACCTGCAGCCAAGACTCCTGAGAAGACTCCAGCCAATAACCCTTCAACAAGTCCAGCCAAGAGCCCTTCTAAAAGTCCAGTAAAGTCACTTCAGATAAGTTCTTCCAAATCAGTAGGATTGCTATTTACAATATAAATACATTAATGTAGCTATATTACTCATCTATAATTGACTGAGTACAAAATTCTGGGTTATTTTTGGTGAAAATAGGATATCGGGTCTTGGTTCAGGAACTAATCCCCCATTTATAACATTGCTTCCTATGGGAAAACTGGTTCCAAGTTACAATGTTTCGACTTCAGACACGGTTTTCAGGAACCAATTGTGCTGCAAGTCCAAGGACTGCCTGTAGTGTAAAGCTGTACCACACAAAACCCCGTACGGGTATTGTCTCTCAAAAAAAGCAAATGAACAAACAAAAAAACCCAAAGAAAATGAAACCAATTACTCCTCAAGCTCCTAGGCAAGCCAGCACCAGAGTGAATTTGTTAGAATGGTCCAGTGAGCTTCCTTCTTAGCACCTAGTGAGTTTCTCTGGCACTGTTGTAAAGCAAGGCCTATTTTCCAATTACCCACAAGGAGTGCTTTCACTCAACTCACTCCTCTGTAGGGCACAGAAAAAAAGTCCTAGTAACCCTGCCCTTGCCATTTCCCCTACCCCCAGCAGTAGCCAGTCACAATCTAACCCCTATTTTACTGATAAATTGAAAAAAATATGAATGCTTGCTTTTAATTAACTAGAACTCATTTTTAAAGCAAGTGCTGTGATATGTCTTATTTGAATCAGAAAAGACATTTTTCTTGATCTACCTTGGACCAAAGCTTCTTGGAAGATTTTCCTTTGCAAAGATAGGAAAGGGAAGTCCTGAAGACCAAAGAACTTAATGCTGTCTGATTTTGGTATTGGAATTAATAAAAGCTTATTATTACATCAAGTCAGTATATGAATAAAATTCCGTATGAAAACATTTAAAGTACATTAGATTTTTGGTAAAGATGAAAGACTGGAAAAAACTCAAGCAATCTATTCTAATTGGGTTCCCATGGTAACTGTACAATTGGGTTTTTCAATATAACATCCCAAAGGCCCAATGCACACTTGTAAAATATACTTCAAACAGCCTGAATTGTTTTTACATTACAGCACTCCCAGGAAGATCAATTACTATACATCCCCACCCTAACTATTAGTGGCAGGAGATATTAACACTATTGGCCATATTAACATAAGCCATGTAAGAAACACTGCATATCACAATTATTATATAAAACTAATCACATACTTCAGATTCATCAAACATGTTTTAAGTAATAAACCAATACTAGTCTTGTCACAGGATCACGCTTGCTGAATGTAAGAAATCAAACCCAAATATATGCCAAACCATTTTGCTTCTTATATTGATTTCAAGGATAAACAGAATCAATCATTAATAATTACATTATAAGATGACCCACAGGGTTAATCATATTCTTAGAGACTCTCACTATGGAATTATCAACAAACAGTGCTGCACGAAAAAAAGATAACTGAAAAGAATTCAAATCCACATTTTAAATATTTATAGCATAATATAAAACAAAGTGCATTCACTAACATGGGACTCAGTTTTATTTGCACTAATCACAGCAGCAAACTTCTTGCTATTCTATTTAAGACTATGAATGTTTCCATTATGAGGTCTCATTTTCAAAGTTGATAACTCAGCCCTATAGGAAGTTTTAATACAATAGTTTTATTACAGGAGTCTTAGGTATTTCATCACAGCACAAGCAGAAAGTAGTTCAAGGTGCTGTTTTACACTTAAAGTAGTATGATTCTCAATTCAAAGGCACGGCGCTCCCAATCCCTCTTATGGACTTCAAGTAGAAGTATATTCTGGAAGCAGAAAAATCTTGTTAACTCTGGAAGCAGACCCAGCTTCTTTCTCTGAAGAAAACTACCTAGTTGCAAAAAAAGTAGATGCAGAAATGGGCTGAAAGATACAGTTCTCAAAATTAACCTTATTATTCCAAAATTATAATAGGACTACTGTATTTACCCAAACAGTCCTGGGTAAACTGCATCTGACTGGAAGGTCTAGTGGCAACGTGGTACAGCTACTCATGGTGGGGTAGCTTCTACAATATACCAAAATGTTGCAACCTCCAGAGTAAGACAAGTATAGGTCACCTCAAAACCCTAGCCCCCATTGCCTTGTGGGTAACTTCTCAGTTGGAAAAAGCCTAAGAAATGCACCCTTGCTGAGGTATTAAGCAATCAGCAGCACATCTTATTTATTGCTCTCTAGCAGAAGCTACAACCATTAAAGCACTGAACACCTGGACTTGTTCTAGCCTTTGGATTGTCTCAGTGGTCTAAATAGCTGATGGTAGGTCTTGGGCAGCCTCCACTCCCAACACACTTTCCTAGGCATACACCTCAAAGATCTTGGTGTGAGGGTCACAGGACTCCCAACAAGCAGATTCATCAGGCACCTGACTAAACCTCTTATGCATACACAATGTTCCAGAGAATCAGTTGTTGCTTACTACTTCCCAAATCCAAGAAGACTTTGAATTTAAGACAACCCCCCAATAATTAGATTTTATACATAAAAAATTGACAACTTATTTTTAATTTTCCATGTACCAAATCTAATTATTGGTTGGTGATCTTAAACTTGTCCCCCCACCACTGCAGCAGGGAAAGCAGCAACAGAGGGGCAGCAACAGGGGGCAGGTGGTGGGAGAGACTAGTGGTCTGACCCCTATTCCCTTGCCATCTCTCACCTCTTCCCTCCACTGACACACTACACCACCTATGTCCTCCTCCCAACCCCTCATGCCTGCTGCCTCTAGCACATGCCCCTGCAGTGTCTGCCGCCACATCTGCTACCTGCGCTCCTCCATAACCTGCCCCTCCTGCTGTTCTGGCTCCAGCTCCAGCCTCCACAGAGCTCTTGATGGCTCTATCCCCCATCCAGCCAGGAAGCAGCAGTTGCGGCAGCAGGCCAAGGCTGGGGCCTGAGCTGCTGCCACCACCATTGCTAAGCCAGCATGTCCTCTGTGCTCTGGGCCAGACTGGGGCCAGACCTGCAACAAAGGGTTAGCAGAGGCACAAACAGAGGAGGGAGGGGAGGGGAGGCAGCTCCAATGCCAACCCCAAGTTGGGGCCAGGGCCAGGGAAACAGCAGCCCCACCTTTGTACTTCAGGTTGAATGGGGAAATTACTTTGCCATGCTAACAAGTTTATTATATTTAAATAGAAACAAAGAACTAAAAGGGACTTCCTGGCTTAAAGTGTAGTCCGCTGCTATCAGGAGCCAAGTTGTACAGCTCCTCTACAATTTGAGATGTTGTATGACCTCCAAAGTAATTTTGGTCAGTTATACTAAAGTTAAGAGGTCACTTATTAAACATTTTTCTCTAAATTGTATACAAAATGTGTATTTTTAACTGTGAATTTATAAAGACAGCTAGTTTCTATACTGCATTTTGAATGAATTAACTATTCAAGATAATTATTTCATCACTTGCATTTAACTGATTGAACTAGGGCACAGTCAGACAATTTAAATATCATTATAATGGTAACTGATTACTCAGCACCATCATGTACAAGGCAGCATTAATATCTGTTATTTACTAACAAGAGTTGGCTGAAGGATACAAGGTTTGCACATAGAGGGTGTAGTTAGTATGATTTAAGAGACAGCACAGCAAAACTTAGCTATTAATTCCTTCATCAAGCTGGTCAATATCTCGCTAATGCATGCTATTTTATTAAAATCTTTATTTAATTTATGTGATCTGAACTTAATGCATTAAAAACTAGCTTTTGAATATTGTAATTTTGCTGCCAGTATTTCAGCAGGAAAGTGAGAAATCACTTCCTGCTGAAATCACTTCCCCCTTAGATCAATGACCGGCCCTTCACC
Source organism: Gavialis gangeticus (assembly GCF_001723915.1). NCBI lineage: Eukaryota > Metazoa > Chordata > Crocodylia > Gavialidae > Gavialis > Gavialis gangeticus. The sequence continues at coordinate 73,205,619 of NW_017728994.1, read as the reverse complement.
AACAATTCAGTTGCCTTACTCAGAGATTAACCTTCAATTCTGGATTTTATAGCACCTTTAGTGTGTACCTTTTATTCTGATAACTGTGAAATAGAAAATTTACCAGTGTGGACAGGAGGGTAAAACGTATAAAAAAAACCCTTTCACTATAAGCATATATACACGTTAATATTAAACAGGAAAAATGCATTAATTTATACATTTGATTACAAAAAAAATAAGGTTTCAGTAACATGGACATGCCATACATCTTGTGTGTACATTTTAAAAATAAAAGGTGTGAAATTACACATTAGAAGACAGTACCAAATCAAAACATACTATGACCCCAATCTTACAATCAGATATGCAAGGGGGATGTTGGGTGGGGGCAATACAACTGAAGTGACTTGATCTGAACGTAGGTTCCATTTTTGGTCTACACAAATTCAGTTGCTTGATTAAGATACAGATGTGCAGTGAATTGCACCAATACCCATCCTCATCAATTAATAAGGAATCAGAGGAAGGGCACTCTGAAGTGCTTTGGGCTAGATTACAAGGCAGTCGAGGGGAAAGAGACTTAACAGTGGGGGTCTACTACAGAGCTCCCAACCAAGGGGAAGAGCTCGACCAGGAATTCTTAGGTCAGCTCACGGAGGTAGTGAAGTCTAAGGATGTGGTAGTCATGGGGGACCTGAACTTCCCGGACATCTGCTGGGAAGAGCAGTCAGCCAGGTCTGACCGCTCACATAGGTTCTTAG
>NW_017728994.1:73194408-73204242 GCF_001723915.1 Gavialis gangeticus | reverse complement strand
GGCTGAGGGGGGATCTAGTGGCCAGTTACAAACTAGTCAGGGGGGGGATCAGCAGGCACTGGGGAAGTCCCTGTTCCCCCGAGCACTGCCAGGAGTGACCAGAAATAACGGTCACAAGCTGGTAGAGGGAAGATTTAGGCTAGATATCAGGAGGCGCTACTTCACTGTCAGGGCGGCTAGGATCTGGAACCAACTTCCAATAGAAGTGGTGCTGGCTCCTACCCTGGGGGTCTTTAAGAGGAGGTTAGATGAACACCTTCCTGGGGTCGTTTGACCCCAGTAATCTTTCCTGCCATGGCAAGGGGTCGAACTAGATGATCTACTCAGGTCCCTTCTGACCCTAGAAACTATGAAACTATCAATACCAAGTAGGTTTCAGAACCTCACCTTTCACATTCTTTGGTTTTCTTATATACCATTTGAATGTTGTATTAACATTGCAGTATCATTTTGGTGCTTTCAAAGAGACGGAAGCATCCATGTGCTATTCATAGGATTTGAATGCCTAACACCCTTAGGCTCTTGAAAACCCCAATTTAAAAAGGGGCGGGGCATGCAATGAGGACAACTGCTCATTTGGCTTACTTACATTTTTGGCTTCCTGATTATATAGCATTATTAGATTTACCAGTAGGACATACAACTTCAGCTAACAAAAGCAGAATCTTATACAGCATAATGAAAAGCACAGGCTTAAATTTAAATCTGCCTCCAGCTCAGGAATGAAGTCTTTTACAGTGTAAGTTCCAAATCATATCCTTTGTTTAAACTGAACAGTACTTTCAGTCAAGCAAAGGTACAAACACACACTAAGGCCATATAAAGCGTTAGAACGTCTAGTGTGCCCCTAATCAAAAGTGTGGTCAGATTTTTATATCTACACATATAAACTATATATACTATATATACATTAAACATTTCCCACAAGAGGAGGGGTGTGTTGTCTTGTCTTACCTATAACTCAATTAAACAGATATTAAACTATACAACATGAAAACTTCCAGATAGGTAAAGAACATTTGATCCTGGATAGAGAAATTAATACCTGTAACAGTCATTATTAAAGTCCAAATATTTTGCATGCAGTCCTGTTAGCCATCTTGATCACATTCTTTGTGCTACTTTCTAGTATGAAAAAATAAATAAAGAAAGGTATCCTATAAAGTATCTGGGCAAATATGAAAACGGTTATACTTACTACCAGTTACACAGAGCCTTTAGGATATGTACTTTCCCATTATAGTCATTTTAAATATAGTTAATTTCATTTTAGAATGTACTATCATGCAAAAAACCTTTTATACTGAACTGCTAAAATGAAACACTTAAATATTTTAGAAAAAAAATGCACAAGCATAAATTTGATCCATCTCTAAAAGCTGTAACTCAATTGTTCCTTTATTTGCTGAGGCACATTAACACAAGCCAAGCCCTGGCCTGTATTGGGACAATGAATGTGTATATCAATTTCATTTGCTGCTCTAATATTACAAAATTAAAATAACATTTTGGTCAGTTTTTCCTTTGGTTGTTTTTAGTTTCAGGTTTGTTTTCTTGGACTAAATATAATCCTCTCACATACCTTGTTTGTTTGTTTTTTTACCACTCTGCCAGGTTCCTTTTTTTACATGTGCTCAGCTATCCCCAGCAGTAAGCCAATGTGCCAACAAGTAAAAAGCTCCATTTATGATTCCAGTTTTTACCTGAAGATGGTACCATTAAAACATTTCTAGAGAAAGTTAAAAAGTTTGCAGGAGCCATAGCATGTCACTAGGTTATAGATTTCACACATCCAAAAATCAGAACTGTTGTCCCACATTTTCCCATTAGTTACATTCTCTTCACCAATCCAGATATCTTATGAACACTCAGTGAAAGAGAATTGCACAATCTGTCAATAAAGTAAGCGTATTTTGAACTACTGTCCATATGACTCAATTTGTCAGTAAAAACTGCCACCACCGCTGTGCTTGCAGAAAAATGTCCATAAATGCATTATTGCGACTGGCAGATCGATGTCTATAATAAAAACAAATAGATTTAACAAGTGCTTGCTTTTACGAGTTATGCTATTGGTGGAACACACATTCAGTTTCACCCTTCAACTTCTGGGAATGGGCAATACAGGCAGTGTAGGATACTTTGCTGACTACACTGGTGTTACAAACAGGAAATTATTCTAACACAGGAAATCTTTAAAAGTATTAGACTGAATGCTTATGAATACAACATGTATTTATAGCTTTCACACATTTAGGATTTAGCTCATTGTTCTACAAATTTCTCCAAAAATGTGCAAACTTTACAACTGTAATAAAGAACACAGATTTCTTTCCCTCCCGTTGCAGAAAATTGAAACTAGTTTTGAAAACAGCTGCATCCCAAGCCAAATGGCTCACTACTCTTGAGACTGGTACAGGAAAACTGTATTTTTGCTCCCATGAGACCATGATTCAACTCCTATGCCACTAAACTAATTGAGAACAACCACTGCTGTTCAAACTGAGTTTCAACATCCAACATGTGGGCCAGAGTGTCACCTTTTCTATCAGTAGTCCCTTGGGTAGCGTACGGGGGGAATTATGTATTGTTTAGCCAAAGTAAGATTGGTTATAGGGGCTGTCACAGACTGGTTTAAATTTTAAGGATAACAGCTGTTTTGGCTCTATCAATGCTTAACTGCACTTATGTAAGGGGACAATACTAACAAAAACTACCATCCATTTTCTAAACCTGATCTTCTTTAAGCTTTCCAGGCTGTTTCTTCTTTTTGCAAATGACATTAAATTATTCTGTCACCTAAACCCACAGATTTAAAATGGTGTTAAATCCCATTTTTCTTTGGCACAGTCTTTCTACCTTACACAGTTCTCAAAAAGAACTTCCTAACACTTTTTCTGCCCAAGTTCCCAAATTAGTCATTTAAGTAAACCCCTGTTAGCCTTCCCAAAGGGCATGAGTTTCTCCTTCAGGCTACTATCACTTTAGTGATGCCATTAACTGATTCTCTACATATGTTAAGCATTAAACAGTGGTGACAAGTTAATTACAGGAGTTATCAAGAGATAAAGTAGTCACAGTAACACAAGTTGCAGTGTAACAACTATAGTTTCCTATGGAGCTTGCGTGCAGTTGCTGGTGTAATTGGTGTAATTAACTCATCATGGATCAGAACCCAGATGGAATCTGTTGAAGCCATCTTACAAGGTCACAGATACACCTACTTGGCTCTCAGAACTTTGGCTGAAAAATTATTTCCATCCTACCAAAAAAGCAAAATTCTAGAAAAAGCTTTAGCTGTATAAATAAAAGTGTCCAATACACTAACTGACCTATGATCAAGAAATTAGTTAATACATAATAATTTTACTACATGAAGATAAAATTTAAGTTTATATAAATATAAAAGATACTCACAAAATGCTGTCAGGAAGAGATTTGTAGTGCCTTCTTTGTTTCTAAACAGATAGAAGTAATCTGCAATAGGAGGAATAGAGTTTTTTTCATATGTTAACAAGTCCAGACTTGCTGGATGCACATTACAGCAGTCAAATAAGCTTGCCAAGGACACCACACCATGCCAACAAAACTTTGAAATCAAAGACAAAGAAAACGTATGCTTTCAGGGAGAAGAAAAAATAATTAACTACTAAACTGATCAACTGAATTTGAGAAGATAGTCTCATGCAGTGAACATAGGACTAGGAACCAAACCTAAACTGTCCCATATCCACCTCATAAAACCCCTATAGGTCTCATTCTGCAGAACAGGAGGCAGAGGTGGATTTCTGTCAACTCTGCCCACTTATTCCACCATTTCCACCAGAGGCCTTGGGACTGGCATTCATAAACAGAAAGGCAGGCAGGACTGGTAGAAGCACTTCCAACTTACCAACCCTGCATGGAAATTCCACATTACAATTAATTTTTACTCATCTGAGTAGCACCCCCTGAATAAGCAAGATGGAATTTTAATGCACAAAGGCATCAATTGGAGTATTGTGGCTCAACTGAAGTTACATTTCTATATAAGGGAAGACCAAAGGCCACAAAGACAGTTCAGAAGCAAAGAGCCTCTCTGCAGCCAGTCCTAGTGGATTTCCAGTCTCCAGTGGATTTCCAAGGGTTTGCAGGCCAAAACTTTAATCAGTTCCACAAAGGGGCTATCCCTTGCTATTAAGATAAATGATTCCAGGTGATGTACTGCAGCATTTCCAGTACTCTTATTCCCCCCCACACACACATTTTTTTTTGTTGCTTAATGGACAATGGAGACTCAAGAATAGTTGACTTTGGCACTCATGCTACCTCGAAAAAGTTACTTATTTACATTATACTTCATTTCATTACTTGTAAAAGGACGATAAGCATCAAACTGAAGCAAGGCTAGTTATATGCTGCTTTGAAAATCTGAAAAACTAAAGCACTGCATATAATCACTTTTTAGGATAATAAAAGTATTAAAAATCAATAATTAAACAATTAGCAGTAGCTATACTGTTATTTACTTCCCGAACAGTGGGAGTAGCAAAGTAGCTTCTTCATCTATATTTACTTTTTCCAATTTTCAGAACTTCTGGACATAAGTGTGATATTTTTCCATATTGTACCATGAGCTTTTTTTAAAAAGAAAAGAAAAGCAAGAAGCAATATATCCCTTAATCTTTATTTTACATTCTCCTTACTTTCTCTCTTACATTGGAACTGTACTTGATTATTCTGTTTTACAGCCCAGTTTCAGCAAATGAAGAGATCTGGAATGCAAGTAACTCCCAGTGAGGAGTTACCATCACACTCCCACTACAAATAGCACATGTGGCAGAGCCTGAACAGACTGAGAGCGGGGTCTCGGCAGATACAACTTCCTCATGAAATCACTGGGCCTCTACACAGCCAGCCAGTGTGTGTCTCAAGAAAAGCAAACCATGAATCATCTCCTGAAACGCTCTGTAGCACCACAATGCATCCCACAAGCTTCGGCAATAAGACCACCAGAAGCAGTTGCCTGTGCAGAATATTAGGAGCAGACCATATAGAAAGGATGGCCTGGAGACATGACAAGGAAGACAACTAAAAATATGCTCTCTCCATAGTATCTTAGATCCTAGAGGGGTGCGGGCCAGCATGCCACAAATTAGTCATGCAACATCCCTTAAGGGCTACTCTAATCACCCTCCTCTACCTCCTCTTCTGTGTTCCCTGCCTGAACTGCTGCTCTAATTTCTGCTTCCTACTTATCTGCTGCAGTGCTGCCTGCTCCCTCCCTCCTGTGCCACATGCCACACAGCATCCACTCTCAGCCACTGCACCACAGGCAAGATGCACCTAGGGCCTGACCCAGTACAGGGCAGCTTGTATGTTCTGGAGGGGCTGCCTGTGCCTAGGTCTCATGCCATGTCGTCCCCGTTGGTCATACCCTGGGCAGGGGGTCGGGAGGTCACCTCAGGGAAAAAAATAATCAAGTTGATACTGCAGAAAACAACTGAGCTATACAAGTGGACTCTGCTCCCCCACACAGATCCAGCTCCACATGCCTGCTGATACACTTGGCTGCAGAGGGGCTGGCACTGCCGCTCTCATCTTGTAAGACAGGGCACAGGTGCCAGAGCGTGGCACGTGACGACATTTTGCTTGGGGCAGATGGCAGAGGCCAGGGTTGTGCTACCACAACAAGCATCGGGCCCCTCCTCTGCCCACCCCTGTAACACCAACATCTTACGAACAGAGGCTGCAGCTGTTTTGGGGCACTCTGCCCAAAAACCCTGCCAACCTGTTGTACGAGGAGCTGCCTTGGGGGCAGTGAAATTGCCCCAAGCCTGCAGCTCCCGATGTTTTAGGGGCACCTTTCTCTGCGCACTGAGGAGAGCGGGGCTTAGGCCTCAGGGAGATGAGGCGATGCCCTCTGGCAGCATGGGGTGCGCTTTCAAGAATATACTAAAGGGTGGCAAGCAAACTTTAAAAAGAAAAGGCGGGGTGAGGGTGGAGGGTCAACCCACTTGAAAAAAAAAAGGGGGCTCCTGTTTTCAAGGAGAAAAAACGAGGGGAACCCTATCTGCCAGGGGCTGCTTGGGCCCTCCCCGTGCCTCACGCACGGAGGGGTGGGCACCGGCCGTCTGGGTTTAGAAATGGGTCGTGATGCAGCCCCACCTCCTCCTCGTCGTGGCTCAGCGCTGAGGGCTCAGACGTACCGGGCGCGCTGCTGCCCGCTCCGCCTCGCTCGGCGGGAGGAAGCAGAGCGCGGCAACCCCCGCCCCCCTTCCGCCTGCGCGGGGACCTGACGAGCCGCCCGCGCAGGCGCCGCAGGGGCTGGAGCCGGTCCTGCCCGGGTGCAATGCAGCGCAGCGGGCTGGGGCTGTGCTCGGGTGTCTGCACAGCCCTGAAGGGAAAGAAGGGGCCGTGTCTAGACGCAGGATTTGGCGCTGTTGTCCGGGGGCGGAGCGGGTAGTTGCTCCTGATGCAGAAAAGCCCGCCTGGGCCTGGCCCCAAGCCCCGGGGAAAGCCGGTGTGATCCTCCCGGGCCTGGCAGGGCAGGGCAGGGCAGTGTTCCCATTGCATAGGCAGGGAAGACCGATGCGATTCGCATCCTGCGCTCACTTGCGCCCGTGCTGCAGGCTGTGCAAGTGCCAGGCAAAAGCGCCACCAGCATCCGGCCACTCACTACCGTAAGAAAATACCCAGAGTTTTCTGGCAGGGAAAAGATCCTGCCCAAGGTAATGCAGTGAAAACGGCACTGCATCATGGAGGGGGCGCAGCCTTGTCTGCTTGCGCACAAGACTCCCTCCGACAGCTTCGTAGTGAGCTTCCCGCTGCCCAGGTGGGGGAGGATCTGGGCTAGGTGACAACTTCATGGAAACGGGGGACTGCTCCCTAGCTTGCTCCATATGGCCGAGGGCAAGCCAAACTCGAGGGCATCCGAACCCCAAGCTTCTGGGCTCGGGCCTGCAAGCGGGGTGCCCGACAAATGATTCGGAAGCACCGGGTGGGGGTGGAGGATGTTTGCTGGCTGTAGGGCCACATTTGGCTCTTGAATGAGTCATGGATTTGGAATGGATTTGGCTAGGTTGACTTGGGACATGAAAAAATTTTCCTTAAAAGTTAACATCCAAAGATTTCTGATACTTTAAAGGCTGATACAGTAGGAAGTTGGGGTGGGGCTCAGTTTTGATCATCAGAGTTTCGTAGGATCCAGTCAAGAAGATCCAGCTTTGTTTTTTTTCATTTGCAGAGTTGTAAAGACAAGGATGAATGCAGACAAGCTCAGGAAGTCTATAACTGGGGAATTGCTAAAGGAAGTGGTTTGAGTAGTGAAGGTTGTGTTAGAGAAGACGTGGAGTGAGTTGCAGAGTTGGTGATGCTGAAAAAGGTAGGGTGAGGCTTAGTTGAGTTAATAAACGATGGTGAGCACGCAGTGAAGAGGGGTTACTAAAATTTACCAAAAAAGCAAAACCCCAAATTATTGGAACTCATTTTAAAGCTCTTTATATACAGTTGGGAGATTCTGGAGTGTAATCATGAGATTGTCAGACAAGCGAAGAATCAACTAATGAGGGAGACCCAGACAAAAAGCACTTTCCCTCTTGTGACTGAGCATCATAACCATAAAGGCATCAGATTTAAAATCTGGTTACAGATAACGAGATCGCTTCTGTGTTTTGGCTTCAGGGAATACCCAGCACTTATTTTCTGAGAAGCAGACTTTTTGAACTCCCTGTCTAACTCAACTCTTTGTTCTTTGGCTCCTTGGTTTTCAATCCACTTAAAAAAGTGTCAAGTCAGGACAGCAGGTAGGATGGTTAGCCCCAGCTGGGCCTAACTACCTGAGTGCCAGTGTTGCCAAGTCTCACGAGAAAAAATAGTGGCACTGCCTTTAAAAACAAGCCCAATCCGTTTCAAGCCCATAACAATCCCTGCACCCAGGATTTTGGTGTGGATATAGCCCCCCTAGTGCCGCCCCTCCTCCACACAGCAGGGCAGGGAGCTGCTCCAGGACTGGGCTGGGGTCTTGTGGTGGTGACAGCATGGTCCGGAGGTGGGGCAGAGCCACAATTTGCAGCTTGCATGCCCCAGGCAGGGATGTGCAAGCAGCAGATCGCGGCTTTGCCATGGCTCCGAACTATGCCTCAATCCACTGCCCGCATGCCCCTGCCCAGCGCATGCAGGCTGCAGATTGTGATTCTGGACCACGCTGTCACCACTGCAAGATCCGAGCCTGGCTGGAGCAGCTTTGCGCCCTGCTGCGTGCCCTGCCAGCACTGCTGGGGCTGATCCACATGGAAACCCCGCCCTGCGTTCTCAGAGCATGGCTGCTGCTGGGGTCTCCATGGAAACCCTCCCCACCCATGCCCAATTCCAGTGTCACAGCAGCTGTTCAACAGGACAGAAAAGTCTGTGTCTAACCTGAGCTTCCAGCTTCTAGTTCCCTGGTTCTTCACTTGTTGGAATCTAGTTCCTCATTTTTCATTCCCATTTTGGATCCTGCTCTTCTTGTTCCTGACTTGACTCCAGGTCTTGGATCTCATGGCTCTAATCTGGACTCCTTTTTTCAGACTTGCTGCTTCATGACCTCTCCTTGTTCCTAACTCTAGTCTAAACTCCCCTGTCTTCTGACAGCTGGCTCTTGTCTTACAGTGTTAGTTTGGTAATCACAAGTGTCCTGGTCCCTTTTTGCTATAGCTGCCTGCTTGGGACTCCCTGGCTAGTGAGGCTTATCTGAATCCTTGCTTTTCTATTCCTGACTCCTGCCCCCTCCCCTGCTATTACTTTGCCCGCCTTTGTCCTTGTCTCTCTCAGACTTCTTGGCTCTATTTTGGGCCTTGTCTAGTCCTGACTTTGTCTGCTTTTAACCCCCCTGGGTTATGAACAAGAAAGTCTTGAATGAAACTATTTGCCATAGGCATGTTTTGTTTTTGTCCCCCTTAAGAGGGAGAGCAGTTACATTTTGGTTGAAGAATCGTGGCTACATTAATCCACAGGTCAAAAGGTCAAGATATCCAAACTAATTCCTGCTGTTAGCTGCCATTTGCAAACAAGTCAAGTTAAAAAAAAGACTTAAGTGGTCTCCAGGTTGAATAAGAACTAATATAAATAGTTAAATAAGATTAAAAGAGCTTCATTCATGTGATCACTATTTTGGTGACACAGTTTTGGAATATCAGAAAGCAGGGAGGCTTCAGATGGGAGGCTGCATTAAACCCAGCAGCTTTTGGGCTTGGGCCATGGTCTGTTACCAAGCCTTAAAATCAGAAGTACCTCTGGCTACAAGTACCTAAATGCTGCAGGTTGGGACCTGTTACCCACTAGTTTTTCTAAAAGAGATGAAATCCCTGAGCCTGCTATTGTGTAGTGCAGGGTCTAGAAGAGCTGGGGTAGCTGAGTTACTTTAAGAGAAGTGGCAACCCCTAGCAGAACAGGAGCAGGGAGCACTGATGACCTCTGGCATGGGTCCTCACCCAGCACTTAAGCTGTCATAGGTGGTAGAGGCCCAGAGAAGATCCATGCATGAGTCTCCCTTCACAGTGTGGGCTAAGTAGCAGAGCTCCATTTCAATTTGCTCTGTGATAGAGCAGGGAGTCCCTCTGTTAGCACCCTTCCCTAAGAGGTCTACCAAGCGGACAGAGGAGTTGTAGGGACTAGCAGCTACACTAGCTGCCGTAGCTATCAAGTTCACCCTGGTTGAAACTTGGAAAGTACTCTAATAGCATTGACCATGGTAACTGGTTAACAGTCACTTGGGGTGCAGACAGAAATTACATGCATCCCACGATAGGCCCCTTGAAAGTGCTCTAAATCTATGCCCAAACAGAAGACCATGGCTGCAGAGCCCACTGATGGCGC
>NW_017728994.1:73169006-73189408 GCF_001723915.1 Gavialis gangeticus | reverse complement strand
CACTAGCTGCCATAGCTATCAAGTTCACCCTGGTTGAAACTTGGAAAGTACTCTAATAGCATTGACCATGGTAACTGGTTAACAGTCACTTGGGGTGCAGACAGAAATTACATGCATCCCACGATAGGCCCCTTGAAAGTGCTCTAAATCTATGCCCAAACAGAAGACCATGGCTGCAGAGCCCACTGATGGCGCAACAAATTAACCCTCATTGTATGAGGGTTCAAATAAAGATACTCCTAAGCAAACCAATTTAATTAATTTGCCTGCTCCAGTTGCAACAGCAGCCCAGCGAAGCTGCTGTCTCTGAATGGGATTGTGAGAAGACAGGGGAGGGAGGTCCCTTCTGGGGTTTTCTCAGCCCTGCTGGAGTGAGGCAGGTGAATTGGAGTCCCTCACCTCAGGGTGGGGGTGGAGGGAGGGGAAGGAGAAGACTCCAATCTACCTACCCCCACACTGCAGCAGGGCTGAGAACCCCCGAACAACCTCCCTCCCCTGCCTTCTCTCCCCTCATCCAGAAACAGGAACAGAGCTGTGAGAGTGGGGGCAGAGCCGGGGAAGAGATGTGGGGTAAGAGCTAGGCGAAGATAGAGCCTCTCTCCCTGGATTGACTCCAAATTAGAGCCAGTCCTGTACCATCCCAATCCAACAGCTACCAGCTGTAGGGTCAGGAGGATCAGTCTAACTCATGGTATTTTTTAGGAATCGCCATGAGTTAGGCCTAGGAGCTGCACTTCTGTTTGCACTCTGTTAAAGTTTTCCCTAAGGGGTGTGTGTTTTTGTTCCTTTTCCCCTTTAATTAGCCCTGTCATAGTTTCCTCTTGCTTGCAAGTGGGGAAATTTGTTCGTTTTGCAGCACCTGGTTAAAATTTACTTTTCCAGGTTTCTAGGTGGGGGCTTGAGCCAGTATAGCAGAGATTCATGTGGAACCTCCTATCTTTGAACCCTGCCTTTGTTACTTCTGCCCAGTGCCTGACAGAAGGGATGGAAGTGCTTTTCCACAAGTAGAAATAAATCAAAAAGTCATCTAGGCTTCAAAAAATACCCACTAGCTCCCCCAGTAAGCTCCAGGCAGGTGGTCCTTCGCTGATGCAGAACTCACTACATGACTAGTGCCTGTATTTGCACAGGAAAAGTGAAGCAATATCATATCCATTTAGCCCGATCTCTTTTCTGAGAGTGGGTGGCTGTATATAGAAGAGTTGCCTTGAACTAAAGCAATACTGTATGTACCTTGTTTACTTTTTAAGCCACATTATTGTTCTGTATTATAAAACTGGCTAGAAAATAGGAAGTGATTCTCATGGTTGAAATAATTTCATAATGAGATATTCCATATATAATTTTTATTTTAGAGTATAAATGAGGAGAAAACAACTAGTCTACCTATTTCAGAATGCATTAATCCACCACAAAAGTCTTTCCCTTCTCTAAAGTCTAGTTAGAAAAAAAAAGGTTTGTAAGATGCTCTTTCTAGAGTGGGGCTATTTTGGAAGATGGAGATTACCATAGTTACCTGAATCCAAGATGACCCTGAATGTAAGACAACCTCCCATAAGATTCTACACGTGGAAAATTTATAAATTAATTATAGTTTTCCATATATGGAATTTAATTATTGGGAGATCATCTTAAATTTGTTCTCTCCCACACCTCTAATGCAGGTGGGAAGAGAGGTGATGATGGGGGCAGTAATGGTGCAGGTGGTGACAGTGGGGGAGGTAGTAGGGAGGCATATGGTAGGGGCAGTAAATGGGCAGGCAGAGAGAGAGAGAGGGAGGCAGTGTGTTCCTTGCTGCCTGTCCCCCACTTATCCCTCCCATTGTGCCTGCCTCCCACAGCCTCTGGCTGCCGTGATCCCTCTTCCCTTCTTCCCCCCTCCACACTGCTTCTGCCTTCCACAGCCTCAGGTCACTGCCCTCCTTCCTCCCATCCCCCTCCAAAGGCTCTCCCCCTGACCTGCCCCTCTACCTGCTCCCTTTACTTTTGCTCCATGCTGGCAGGCTCTATCCCTGCTGCAGCCTGGGGTATGGAGAATGGCTCCAGCCTCGCCCTGTAGCAGCGACATGGAGACCACACTTTTGCTGCTGAGCAAGGTTGGAGCATGTACTGTGTTCTCCAGGCTGCTGTGAGGGCAGAGCCTGTTGGTGTGGAGCAGAGGTATGGAAGAGTGCGGCATAGAGGGAGAAGTAGTGCGGGGGAGAACCTGGGGGCTTCAGGGTAGGAGTGGTGGGGCATGCAGAGGCAGCAGGGTGGGCAGACAGCAGCCAGCAGCTCTGGCTCTGGCTCCAGCTCTGCCTCCAACCCCAGGTTGGGACCGGAGCCACAGCCATAGCAGCAGCAGCTTACCTGCCCCCCATTGCCACAGGCTTGATTGTGAGGCAAGGTGCTTTTTTCCCAGGTCCAGTGGGAGAATAAACGTTGTCTTCTAATCAAGTAAATGTGGTAAGTTCTAAAGTACAGGGCTTCTGTCAGAAAATGCCTCTCCTGCCCTGATGCTTGCTCTGAATAGGTCTCCTGTATAAGCACTTCCACTAATTGCAGTTGTGGCTATATGGCATGTGGAGAAAACTGGTCTCTGAAACAGGCAGGCTGTAAACTGCTTAGGGCAGTATTGGGGCAGTACTGACAGATGTGGAAAAAAACCAAAACACACATTACCAGAAGCAGCAGTGCATTAGTTGGACCAAGCTCTGCAGTGTATAGATTGGGCACTTCAGCAAGGCTTTTTGTTGCCTTTATCTAATAGCTGATTCCATTAGCTATTACATAAAAGCACCAAACTAGCACCTGTAACATACCCGATATACACAGACGTTGAGCAAGCCAGGTCCAACTAACATGATGCCTCTTCTGGGTGTGTGCTGGGATTGGCGTGAGAGCACGCCAAGTTTAAATTAAAGCGCAGTTATTTTTTTTCCATATCTGCAAGCATCCTATAAGACCTTAAATTCCACCTAGAAATCAAAAGCCAGTGCAAACAGACCTCAGAATACTGGTGCCTTGTGTTCCTATCAAATTGTACCAAGCTATGCAATTTACCAACTTGTGTGTTAGGTTCCAGGGACATAACTTGATCTGTATGGGCTTCTAGAAAGGAGAGTCTTTGCATGTGGTATAAATTCATAATATCAATGCATATCTGACCAAGTATTTAAGGATTTGTATGTTCTTGAGGTGCAGTGGGTGGACACTTCTCACAGTGGTAGCAAATGGCCTTTGGTACTAGTGTTGTATTCTTAACTGACAGGTTAAGATAATGGATACCCATATATGGCCCAGCTGTTCACAAATTCTGCAACATACTTCAACACTACACTTTCGATATTTCTAGTGTTTTTCCTCTTTCAGTTTAAATTTGTGGTATTATGAAAATATCAGAGTGCAAGATTTAAATGAGAAAAAAAATTGCCACTGGATCGGACCTCTTATCTGGTTCATTATCCTTTCTGCACAAGCAACCAGTACCTGAAATTTTAGTGGAAGGCAAGACCTCCTTAAAATGCACTTCTCTAATGCTCTTCATGGAAGGGAAAATAAATCCTTTGACCCCCCAGAGATGATTACTTTATTCCCTGAAGCATGCGTTTTGATTACCCTTATCATTAATTTAGTTTGCATCATGACAGACTTTAATAATTATCATAAAATTATCCAGCCCTTCTTAAAATCAAGCAGCAGCATTTGTCTTCATAACCTCTTGTGGTGAATCCACAGGTTGACTGCTGCATAAAGTATTTCCCTTTATTGGTTCTAAATTTACTGCCCTTTAATTGAGTGTCATATTCTCATATTATTAAGACGGGTAAAAAAGAAGAGCCCTGATCAGGTTTCACTCTGCCTGCCCTTCAGAATTATGAACATCTCATTTAAGTCTCCTTTAGACCCTCTGCCTTCCAGTTTTGGGAATTTCTTATTTTATGTAAATACCATTATCATTCAAACCATCTTCATTTCACTTCATTTGAACTTTTCAATTTGCACTCTGTCTTTCTTTTAAGCAAGATAATCAAAACTGAGTGGAAGTTTCCAAGTGAGGATGTACCATTAGTCAAAAACATGAGTCTCAGCAATGTATCAAAATATTATTTATGCCCCTTTTTCAAGTACCCAAGCCTCCTACTTTTTACTTTAACTTCTCTGTCTTGTCTGACCTTATCACTGAGTTATATTAATTGTTTTTCCTTATATAGACCCACAGTTTCAAAGAACATAAGAGTAAGTTGGCTCTTTTTTGTCCATGTCACAGCTGAATTTTCCATCAGACTAATTTTTCAACAAAAAACATACTTTCTGCAAAGTCAAAATTTTCCATAGGAAAATTTCAGTTTGGCTGAAATATTTTGATTTTCTTTTGGGTCAGATTGACTCAAATTGAAATCTGTATTGGTGTGTTGAATTCACCCCAGATATTTTTATCTGAGTTAGTTCAGATCTTAAACTGCATTTGTCTATTATGCTGCATTATTCCATGGCTGTTGCAGTTTTGATTTCACTCTAATGAAACAGAATGGAGCATCATGGCAGTGGGTCAATATTATGACAGTGGTAGATATTATTCTGGTAGATTGAGGCCTGTAGGAAAGGATAGAGACATCAGGCTTAGAAACTACAGCTATAGTGAGATAATGCAAAACCAAAAGAAAATGCAGTTTAATACTGAATCTGCTCAAAGTGAAACATTTTGATTAGGAAATATTACAATGTTTGAAGTTGTCAAAGAATTTCATCATGGCAGAATTGGAATTTGTTGGAATATTTCAATCCACAAACAGATTTGATATTTCAAGATTTTGTCCTGATTTTGGACAAAAACAGTTTTAAATATCAGAATTTGTTACAAGATAAAAAATCATATTTCACATTATTAGACATTATCTTCCTATTATCTACATTTAATTGTCCAGCTTCTTTCTTTTCCAACTCATCATTAAATACTACATATTAAATAACATCTTTCCTCATACTGACTTGTTAAGTAAATTGCTACCAGTTTTTTCAACTCTTCACTGTAGGTTTTCAGGACTGAAGTGATATTTAAATTACGCATAAAACTTATTCCACCATTCTGCACAGTATTTTAAATTTCTTGTGTATTCTGTACCAAGAAATTATTCTTTCATTCTCTCTGGTTATAAATTATTACCACTGTTATTTATAATGCACTTTTCATGTAACATAAACTCAATCAAGTGCAGAGTAGCCATTTTCCCCAGGTCAAGAGGATAGTCAGCAATTCAGTATAAGACACCAACAAACTAATTTTCTTATGAGACTCAAACACAAAAAAATAACACCAGGAAACTCCAAGGCTGTATTGCATAGGAAATACGAGACATAAGTTCCTTGATAAAGGCACTATAGTTTGGATTCACAAATATCTCTGGCTGCAGAAAATTTCAGAGTCAAGAACTCATCAGTGAACACACTACCTTCTGCACAGTCTGTCCCAAAGACAGTTATTGGACATATTGCACCACCTTGGTTTCTTGAGTTCTACTGCAAAAGTAGATATGATGTCAGGAGAAGGGAAGAGCTACTCTTTAACATCATTGAACCACTTAGGAATGTGTAGATGTCACCCTGAAGAGAATTATCACTAAGGGTCTACTCAATTTGCAATTCTATGGATTTCATGGAAGCCACGAAATCTGGGACTGTTTGCAAAGTCAAGTTTAAAAAATTAATAAAAGTAACATGCTGGCTCCCCAGCAGTCCTTGCTGCTGTTGTGGCCCAGCCTCAGAGCCGCCTGTGGGGGTAGACACTGGTTGGCAGGGCAGCACAAAGGGCAGCAGAGAAGATGGTGGCTGCCCCTTTGTTCCTCCTCCCAATGAGGCCTATCCACCAATCAGCACTGGGGATGGCACCAAGGCACATACAAGAAATATCTGCAGAATTTGCTATTTATGCCATGACCATCCTGCAAAAATTGTTTAGTTTCTCCATGATTTAAGTAGACCTCTAAATATCAGGTGTATTATCCCTTTCCCAGTGTGCCTTACTGAAAATATGAGCTGTTCTACTCAGTAGCAGTAGAAGTGCCCTGCAGCGGGAGTCCTAAATACAGCTGATTGTAGCATGAATGACTGGCAAAACCTGCACTTGAGAAAGGGACAAGTTTGCTTTGCCAGTCAAGGGTGAAAGGCAGAAGTGGGTGAAAGGTGTAAAGTAGCTACCTTTCTGTCTGTGAATCCAGGATAAGTTTAGTAACATCTTACAAGACCCCAGCCCTTTCTTAACATAGCTGGATAGACAGAGAGCCTAACTTGAAGTAACTAATGAGCACTGGCAGTTTAGTAAGAGGCCAATGTGGAATGTTTCTGCAGGATGCTGCTAATCTTCTCTACTTGTCTTCACTAGCAAAAAGGAACGTGTGTCCATCTGACTGGTAGGTGAACTTTCATTGTAGGAGGTTTCTCTCTTCCTGTGTTAAGTTCAGCAGAGCCTGATCACAACTGGACTTCTTCTGTATACAAAGTTAAGCAGCAGTGAGAGTACCCTGGAAATGCACTTAGTTTACATACATTATGTATTGTATGTAAACTAAGTGCAATAGCCAGTTCCAATAGAAGGCCCAAGTAACCTAGTATCCATGGAAAGGCCAAGCAAATGTGCAGATTTTCCTGCTGCAGTATAGGGAAACTGCTATGCTACTCACAAATATACTCCATAGCACAAATCTTTCAATTCTGGGTAGGGAGGAAACTTGGACATGGTGGTGTTCCAGCCTTTTCTTGCCCCAAGAGAAGGATCAGCCACAGCAGGACAAAGCAGGCGCCACCATCCTCCCCTGTGCACTGGGGAAACTTCTGCCTTGTCAAGATCCGGTTTGGAGTTCCCCTATATTCTGTGGCCCTCCCAGTGTCTCTGACCCTATTGTGGAAAAATGCCACAAAGTATCCTTATGTGTATTCACTTGAGCAAACAAGTTAGTATTGTTTTTCACATTCATAACGATCAAAAAGAAAAAAAAACAGCTATAGGAAACTCCAAACTGTGTAATTTCACTTTTCAAAACAATGAGGATATATTCCACAAATGTTAATCTGCATAGTTAATGTCATTACATATCTAGCTTTTCATTTGTGCACAATCTGTGAGTTAATTGGTCTTGAAGGTGATTGTGTATGTGTGCATGTAAAACTATTTTTATTCTGTGTTTTAAATAGCTTATAATAATATGAATATCTTATTTACTTCAACTTTTCCAGTGCATTATTGGGAATTTGTCTATATACGTTAATTGGTGTGAAGTGCTGACCAGTGTGCACCTGGGTTACTGGGAAGTAGAGCATGTGCCTGTGTGTTTCTGGGAAATTTCTTTTTGGTGATGTGGGATACGATTTGTGTCCACTGGCTGGGAGAGTGAAAAATGAGGACTGGGTGGAAGAGCTGGGAGAAAGGCAAAAGGGCAGTCGCCCACAGGCACTAAGGACAGTCACCCAGCAGGAATAGATGGTTTTAGAAAAATTTGCAGGCTTGTATGGCAGAAAGGCGATTGGCTATAGTTACTATCAGGAACATGGATGTGGCCACCCACAGTATGTAGACAATTTTCAATAAGTTATTAAAGAAAACTTCTGTTGTAATAATTATGGTATTCCTCAGTGTGTTGAAATTTGAGTAGTTAGTTATACTTGTCCGAAGTGAATATCAATTATCATCAAATCAGAATGACACAGGCACACATGACTATACATGGTACAAGACAGTAGAAAATAAGGCCCACAAAGTATATCTGCTCACCTGTGTTGAGTAGAAGGAATTATCTACTGTGAATTATGGTTTCTTTCTAGTGATGCAGGTAGATTTTAATTGGACTTCTTCATAACTTGTTGGGTATTTTTTTTCAAGTTCCAGGTGTCACTAACACAATAAATTTAAAAAAAATCTGATTATGGTAAAGAATTATTAAGTATCTCTTTTCATGTTCAAAAAGAAAGAATCAAAAAGAAAGGAATGAAACTATTTTTAGAAGTGAATTTGGGGAGCTAAAACTGAAGTGGAACATTCCTAAAGAATGAAAAAGTTTCAGTATGAATCTGAGCACATTAACTGTTCACTGGCTCTGTAACAGGTTGGACTCAGACCCCAGATATAGAATCCTAAACTTTTTGAAGCTTTGTATCCAGTTGGGAAGATTAGGCCTAGCCTGACTATAAACAAAACCTAAGTGAGGAATCAGAATGTGCCCAGAAGGAACACAAACAATCCCTGGGCTGGGAGAGGAAGGAAAGTGGGTGGTTTGAAATGTGGTAAGTTGTGGAATTTATGGGTAAACTGAAAAAATGCATTTTAGTTGACAAACCATTTTCAGTCCTTATGAAGTAGCTTGACATAAAGGAGAAAATAACATTTCCTATAATCACGGTGCTGGAAGTTATTTGCCATTCACTAATGCCTTTAGGGAAATCTAGTAGCAACCCATGTAAATGCAAGAGGTATTAGTGGAGATTGGCTCCAGTTTCTCTAGGACAAAAGCATAAAAGACTGATGGTGTTTGATATGCCCTATCTTTCATTTGTTTGCAGAAGTTGACATAATTATTTCTTGACTGCCCTGTTCCAGAAATCCTTGGAAAATGCTTGTTCACATTTCAAGTGAAACTGTTAATTGGAATGGATTTTTTTTTATCCAGACTAGAATGCTGTGGGATGGAAGTACAGTAAAACTTCTCTTTTGAAATTAATGAAGGACTCTTATAACCTAGAAAACTATCTGAAATACAAAACCACAAACAAGAGGCCACTACAAGACTAGGAGATCTGTTGTCATCATGGGGAGGTGGTGGTGAACCCAACATGTGGGCAGGATATGTTCTTGCAGGAAGAATGAGATAGGTGACTGTCTCAGGGGGACAGCCACTGGGAGACCCCTCCTGTGGTGGGACTTGGGACAGGGACAGCCTGCCCTTACAAAAAAAGCCTGGAAACCAGGGAAAACTTACTTGTTGCAGGAGGAGAGGAGGTAGACAAGTCGCACCAACACAAAACAGCCACACAGTTTGTGAGCCACGCTTATTTCTGGCTTGAGCTGGCATGGGTGGGTGACATCATCCCTGGACACCGCCCAGCCAGAATAAAAACCAGCACCAGGGGAGACACTGGGGAAGCACCGCAGGAGGTGCATGGCAAGGGTGCTTCCCATGCCAGGCATGCACAACACTGGCATGCAGTGGGGGACGGGGTGCCGGAGCATCCAGAAGGGTCCTCAGCAAGGGAGAGGACCTCGGACAATGTCGGGGGATGATGAGGACGGTAAAACAATGTATCCATGAGTGGGGGGATGGGTCAGGACCCTACCCTGGACTGCTATTGAAATCCTTTTGTTGTTTTTCTTTTGTTTTTCCTTTCTGACAGGAACCAGCCCCAGCAGGCCCTGAGGTAGGGGCAGGGGCATAGGCGGCACTCTGAAGTAGGAGTGACCGAAGAGCCATGGCCAACAGCCAGGCTTAATCAAAGGTCCAGCAGGAGGCCACAGCAAGTCAAGATGCCCCAGGAACTCAGAGGTTGAGATGAACCCATCATCTCCCTCCCCACAAGAGAAGCAGGAAGAGATGACATCAGAGGGCAAGCTGTGTTGACAGCAAGGGGCCATCCTAGAGGCTGGTACATGGTGGGGTGTAGGGGAGGTGGATTCCCACAGATACCCGTCAAGGATTGCAGCCAATCTGAGGGAGCCCACTGAAAGGGAATCCACCACTGAAGATATCATCAAAGTCATGGCAAGTGAGTCCCTGGGCTTTCCCTGGGGTGACCGTGGGCTAATTCAGAGATTGCTGGAACCCGCAGAGCGGCCAACACCTGGAACACACACCAAGGCCACAAGCAAGCACATCCTCGAGACCAAGTGGGCACGGTGACCTGACACACTATTTGTGGTCTAGTTCATTCTTTGAAGAAATAAGAGGCAAATGGATCTCTCCATGAGTGTAACATTTTAAGTTCTGTGCTAATGAAGCAAAAATAATTTGGCTCTTCTCTAACAATTTACAGCCTGTCCTCTACTCTGTGGGTGAATACTCCACTTGCAAAAAGGGTCAAAGCAAATACAATTCCCTATTTTTAATGTTTTTTCTACTATTTATATTGCTTCATTTTATTTATTTTTATGTATCGTCATATATTATCAATTCTACTTTTGGTTAAATTATGTGAATTTGATTGTACGCTTAACTATAACCACAAATCATATAATTTTATTAATATATAACATTTGATTTTATTGTTAATTATACTATATCATTTTAGTGAAATCTGTAAATAAACTAGTCCTGTTACTACAATAAAACTTTTGTTTTAAAATTTTCTTTAAAAAGGCCCCTGAAAATATTCACATTGGATTCACTGGGCCTGGAGAGCTATATTTAATGGAGCTTTAGCAGCTACTGGCAACTTCCAGTGGGACTCAAGTATTTTGTACATTTATTAGAAAAACACTTCATACTATATACTTTTTGCTATTGACTTATTAAACCAATTTATAGTATTGCCTGTCCTTTACAACTGTTATTATTGTATTCATCATTGTTAGTCAATTTGGAGACCTACCAGTCTCTTGTAATTACCTTAACTAATCTGGAAAAAATGCAGTTCATACTTCTTTTTTCCTAAATGAATAAACTTTTGTGGTTTCTTTTCATATAAATCATATTGACAATATTTTTCTTTATTTAATTCACAGATCTCCCTCCATTAATTTGCTTCTTCCTCCTAAATGATCTGATACCTCTTATCACAGAGCACTGAAAAATAAAGGTAGTTCATCGTTTTAGCCTTTTTAGCCATTATACAGCCATATATATAATATGTTAGAATCACATACTGTAGTCTTAGAAATGAAGCTACTTGAAGTTGGTACTAACCTGCCTCTTGCATCAGTGAAAATGGATATTGTGATTGCTGTGTTGAAACGTATGCTCAGATGCATTGGGAGTTTTATACTATTTTTCAAACTGCCAAATAGATAATGTCAGAACATTTCTGAAATGGGATACTAACATCAAGATATACTGCACCAATCAGCAAACATCAGGCAAAGTATAGTATAAAACTACAGATGTAGGAGACTACTACACAATTTCCATTTTCATTCCCTATGTCAACAGCTTTGTAACTTACCTAGTAGATTGTTTTATGTTTTCCAGACAAATTCTCAGTAGACTACAAACACTACATTCAGCTCAGCCTTCAGAACCCAAAGAATTAGATATGCTGTAGTTTATGAAATGGATGTTTATGAAAGTATCCTTTGTTTGAATTGCTCAAAAACCCAACATGAATTCAAACTTTGACAGCGTAAGCAGAAAATAAGAGGGCCATAGTGATCTCCCAAATGTAGCCTTAACTATTGAGGTTCTCATATTGAAAATGCAATTTTCTGTCTAGATGTTTATGAATGTCTTCAAATTCCCTTTCATAATAGCCCCTTTTTGACAGGCCTTTTTCAACTCTGAAATATGAGAAGAAAGGTTGCTGCAGAATAGAGCATATACCATTACAGTAGGTACACCCACTGTCCCTCTAACCAACAATACTCTTATGGAAGTCAGTGATGATATAGGGATGTTTAAGACAGTGGCAGACTAAAATTCTATATAGTAATGCAGGATTCTTCTACTATGTCCCACTGAACTGCATGTGACAGTTTGAGGAATTTGTCTTTGTAAAATTTACAAACTTGACCGATTTTAATAACTCAGATGACTCTAACATTCAGTATATATTTAATCAATTATTCTTTAGCAAATCCTGTATGGAAGCAGATACGGGAGGATCAAAATATCATTAACACTGACTTTGCTCAGGTAAGAAGTGCATATGCTAAAGAGAGCATCTAAATTAAAAAAAAGGTAAGGTTTCTTTAGATTCAACTCTAGCCCTAGCAGACAAGCAATGGAAAGTCCTCAAGCTAAAAAGAGCTTATCTTAGGGGAGGAAAGGTGAAAGAGAGCTTCTGACAAAAAAACGGCTGAAATAGAGGAAAAGGGTGTGGGAGGGGAAGTGCACCCCTGAAAGAATTGACCAAAAGCCAAAGGTGCTCAGAGCAGGGAGGAAGTAAAAAAGCTTTGCATGCAAGGTTTTGTTCTTTTCCCCCCTATTGATTGGTATATGGCTAGTGACTTCTGTATAAGTAAAGTATGTGAACATTTAGAAATTCCTGTGTGGAGTTTGTTACTTGTGTTTATTGCCATGTAGTCTACAAAGAAGGAAATAGATATTCCTAAGCTAGACAGTCCACAGCTTTGGTGGAAGTCTGAGAGCATGCAGTAGTTCCTGGGCAGTTTGGAAAAAACACAAAATTTCAGAGTCCAGACAATTAGATTGCCAAAAGGATTAGCAGATATGGGGTCTTCACCTGGAGTATATTCCCTGATGTCCAGAGCTAGGAAATTAATACTGAAACTCCTCCCAACCCCAGTAACCCCAACAAAGACCCGAAGTTTCAGTCCAGTACCATGGCCTGATGAATGTTCAGAAGGAGGAGCTTATTAAAGTTATGATCATGGCCATTTAAGACTGAAAGTAGTTGCTCCCAAGTCGTGCTGGCAAGTAGGTCCAGTTATCAGAGAGGGAATGGAAGTATCTCTCTGCAATAATGAGAGCTATCCTAGGAACTGTTTCTATAGGAAAATATCTTTTTTAAGGTATGTTTGCCACAGGCAGAGAATATGAGAAACCAAAGTGTCACAGGTACCTGAGACTCCAGGAAGAGCCAGGGAATTGTGAAAATATAGGTGGCTATAGACCTGTGCTTGTCTGAAACCAGGCAGAAGGTAAGGCAAGGTGGCAATTTAAAAATTAACCTGTTCAGAGACACATGACCTTTCGTAAGCAACAACTTACATCC
This sequence comes from Gavialis gangeticus, assembly GCF_001723915.1. Lineage (NCBI taxonomy): Eukaryota > Metazoa > Chordata > Crocodylia > Gavialidae > Gavialis > Gavialis gangeticus. The sequence continues at coordinate 73,176,559 of NW_017728994.1, read as the reverse complement.
TCAGATGCTGGTAATCTTACGAAGTAGGTTGCTGCCTATGAAAGCTTATACCTCTCTGAACCACTAAATCTCCAAGGTGTCTTCTGCACTACCTTTCTGCAGATGGCTGTGAGAACAAGGTGGGGAGACATGCTGAAAGTTTTGAATACCCAGAGCAGAGGTCTCTGGAAAATGTTGCAGCTATTCAAAGTCACAGAATCAGAAATGCATTGTAATCCTACTTTGAGGTGAGAGGGCATTTGTGAATAATGTATATGCTTTTGTTTTAGTTTTTAATTATTATTGCTGCACATGCCTTATGCATATGTGTACTGTTGCAAAGATTTTACAGTCCTTCATGTGTGCATTGGATCATAGTGCCTGTGGGAGTCTTAGTATGCTTTATGCGTAGACTTTACTACAGCACACATGTGGAGTTTAATATAGTGCTGTGTGGGTTTTATGACACTAAAGGTCGGGATTTTAATGAATTGTGCAGACTCAAAACCATGAATGTCAAGACATTTTTGATGATTGTTAATAAATAACAATTAATACACCAAGTTAAATGTTGTGAGCATTACAAAAATGGGATATGAATATTTTGTTCAAAGTTAATATCCAGTAAATTACTAAAAATCAAATGAACTGTTACATGAGTTTTCAATGCTATAAATATGTGCACATATGGGGGTCAAAATGTGGGGTAGAGATAGGGATCTAGGGAAGCAAGGGGTGAGGGACTCTCCATGGGTGTGTCCATATTGTCCTAGTGGGACTTTCCATGATTGTGCCCTAGAGGGTGACACAGAAGGGCAGCATGCGCTCCGCATGCATGCTAAACCCCAAAAGTTTTTAATGCAGCTTCCCCAAGTCTCACACTAGGCACATAAACTCTGTCATAAGCTCTCTGTTGTATATGCGTTTACTGGTGTATGCCCAATGCTGCACTAAGAGTGGCTACATTACTTCCATGTTCTTTCTTGTGGCTAAATTCATCCCATGTCTCAATAAACTTGCTTCTAAAGTAAGTTCAATAATGCATGTTAAAATGCCATATGAGTCGTAAGAAAAAAATCTTGTTTATGAACACTGGAAACTTTAATGCAAAATAATTTGTGTTGTTCTAGAACAAAATTCGAATTTAGACAAGGTCTTAGGAAAGATGAAAATGTATACCTGGAAAGGTCAGAAGAATACTGAAACTGATTGCACTCATGAGTCTGACAAAAATATGAAAATCCTGGGCAAATCTATGACAAAAAGAAGCCTGAAGGATGATAAGCAGGAACGTCCAAGTCATAATGAAGATAAAACTTGTATTTTTAACAAGCTGTATTTTTAGGAGAAAGAAATCAGGATGAACTAATGAGGAACTGCTTAGTGCCCTATATTTGCAGATCTCATTTTAGAAGTTCCTAATTTTTGTTCTAATCTCATGTCACCCTCTGCAGTTGTACTGATTTTTGTTTCTCATTTTCACCTGTAAACTGACACTGATTCAGAAGTGGAAAAGAAACATCAATATAATTTCACACGACTTAATTTAACTAATTGTTTAATAATGTAAACAAAAATGACTGGGCCATAGATTACCAAACTACATTTTCATTTTCAATAATATAGTGTTTACATTTTTGAATGATACAAATGTGATTCCTAATTCTAAAGATACTGATTCTAAAGATATTTTTACTACTGCTGTCCAATGTGTGTGTTTGCTTGTTTTTTACTCTTTTTTTTTTTACTTTCCAGTCAAAACCATTTTTTCCCAGATTTTTGCTTGCTGTTTCTTTTCTTTTCTTTTTTTTTAAGTATATCCTGTCCATTCCTCAGTACAATCTTTTCATGTTGCCACTAATTTGCTTTGATCTCTAGATTGGAACTGATGAGCTACAGCTTCCTGATTGCTGCGCTTTGCCAACAGTGCTCCAAAGATGTGCCTTTGTTATTATGTCAAGAAGAATCCTAGAACTTGGGCAAAATAAAATCAAAACAGCAGGTTCCTAAGTAGTGGTCCCCACTGAAAAAAGTACTCTATTTTTATATGATGTGTTTTGAGAGAATAAGATTATAGCAAGTAATCTTCAAAGTGCTTCTAAAAGTGTGCCTGCACATCTAATTTATATAGGGCCTGATCCATGTGCAGGGCATGATTCTGGCATGTAATGCAATAGTATACCCTTTTCCCCACCTTCTCCATGTCTCCATAGGTCTGTAAGACTGGCTGGGGATGAAAAATGCTATGGGGTTGCATAAGTTGTCCCCCTACTAGTCTTTGAAGCACATCAAAAAAGGAAAATACATAATTACAAATTAATCCCTGCCCTCTGTGGTGGGAAATTCCCTTGTGAGAGTGTGGAAAGGCATGCCAGGGAAACCATCAATTTGAGAAGTCCCATTAGTGTGTTTTCAGAAGGTCTATTGTGGGATGAGATAGAAACTAGGGTCTCAGAGCCAGCTTGAAAGTAGAAAATTTATTAGGAATAGGGCATAGCAGGGTGGTAAACTTCTGCCCCCATATGCAGAAATTCAGGAGGAAGTCCATGCAGAAATTTTCTGTTTTTTTATTTGGCAATTGTTATCCATTAAATTATATAGTTGCTGGTTAGGAGAGCTAGCACAACACTGTGCTCTAAAAACACCCTACTCCCTTCAGAAACAGCTGAACCATTCTCTTTAATTTAACTGCTGCTTGAATTCTCAAGTGTATTTCAGGGAATATTATAAAGTAAATATGCCAGTTGTGCCATAGTATCATCATACTAACTTATGGCCATATTTGAAGCCCTTACCCAAGGCAAAATGCCATTAAAGTCAGAGGGAGCTTGACCTGAGTGAGGACTCGAGAATTTGGTCTGTATATTTTTATTTTTGTGCATTTACATTTTTTTTTAAAGTCGTAGTAAAATAATACTCTGACTGGGATTTATGAGAAAGAGTGAATAATGAATTCATTGTGGTAAGGGAGTAGTCTCTTGAAGCATGTTTTCATATACTGTATTAATCTAACATTTGAATTCTTACATGGATGGATTATTTTAAAAAAATTATTAAAGCACATGCATAATATTTTTGTTATCTGGGATGTAGTGAGACATTTGGAATAAAGGCATTTTTTTAAGTTGTGGTGGTCTAGCAGTTACAGCAATGGATGAACAGCTAACGGAAGGCTGAGATCTAATCTGACCTTACTCATTGATTCACTCTCTAACCTTGGGTAAGCCTCTTGACCTCTTTGTGCCTGAGTCAACTCAGCTGGAAAATTGGGTAAAGAGAAGGGCCTGTTGGAAAACCGTCTTCAATTTTTCGTAAGATTTCCTAGACACCTAAAAAGTGAGTGTAGTCATTTTGCAAAGATGTAATTGATAGTGGACTGCACAGCAATAACATCTTGAGCTGTGGGATACAATTGGTGACATCTCATTCATTGTTCAGGATCCAGGTGGTCTATGCTTTCACTGTGATTAGTCCCCATTTCTGTGTTTGATGCTTTATTTTCATTTTTGTAGCCTTAGTCTTGCTGTACCTGGCCTTGTCAGGAACATGGGCCAAGCACTGCATGACTCTGAGATGGAACTCTGAGGTAATTATAGTTCCTGTTGATTTTAGTGGTTACTGAACTAGATTATTCTCCCCTAGATTTATTATAACCAAAGGTGGCATCAATTGCTGTTGTATCAATACAAGGTAAAAAATAGAATTCATTATTGCCTCCAGCATCCACCTGATGCTTTTTTTCAGTGGCCTTTTTTTCCAATGTGGGTTTATATTGGCAGCATGTAGCCAGACTGAGCTATAATTGCGTAGACATAGGTTCACTCTTTCCTTTCCATAATATTTCTTGCCTCACAACTCTTAAAATTAAACATAAATGTGAGAAATATATGTATTCAAACAAAGCTGGACTCCTTCACTTCACATGCTTGCAGAGGTGATGCAGCTAATGCTTGTTGATTGGTATCTAGATGCACTCAGCAGCAATGTGATCTTTTTATCTTGTCCTGCAGAGTAGCCACTCCTGCTGCTGCAGCAGCCACCAAGTTCAGTCGGGAAATGTCAGAGACATATGGATCAAAGCCGAGGGCATTTAAATAGCATGTGGGTAACCACTCGAAATTGGCAACATGTGATCAGCCCCAAGCACAGAGTTGCATCCTCTCCTGATTTTGGTACTGTTTGTACTGGGGAAAGGCCAGTTGCTTGTGCCAGCGTGTTTAAATGACCCTGGATCTACTAATCTATTCTGCATGACCCAAGTTGGAAAAATGACCATTTCCTTTTCCCAGTTCCCTTATCTGCTATTTGTTTTCCTCTCTTTGCCTTCCCAAGATTTGGAAAGAAATTCAGGAATGCAGAATGCTATTCAATCTAGGTTGATCTGAGTGGCATACACCTGACAGTGTCTGAAGCATATAGTTTATGAGAACCTGCCATGTGTTATTCACCCTCTAATTCACATGCAACTTTCCATACATTTGTAAAATAGCAAAGCATTAATGAGACCTTTCAAATTCACAGTGATCTTATTTGAGTAGGTTATCTTAGGCAGCTCCTACTGATGCAGTAGCAGCAGGAAGGGCAAGGGACTTCTAAGTTAAATAATCTGCCCATTAAATGAAGAAATGTTCATCCAAATTTCTCTCTGTATGGATAAGAAGAGAAGAAGAGTTATAGGTAGTTACATCAGGTTGAAGGCCTTGGTATTCATGAACTCAGGTGCTCATTACCCCAGGTTCCATTGGGATATGAACCATAGGACTTTTCCCCATCTGTATGAAAGAGTAGAATCCTGAAATTGTGTCAGTTAAAATAAGTCAAAGAACTGCTACATCATTTCCATGAAGCATGGCAAATCCTAACAGCATTATAATGCAAACATCTCAAAAGATCACTTACAATAGATTAAATAACAGTTGTTATTTATTGATATAAAATAACAGTCTGTTCACTCTGAAGCCATCATTTTGCCCCAGTTAATAACAAATTCCAAGTTCGTTGGATTCTGCATGCTTTTCTGCTCCAGAACTGAAAATGCTAACTTTCTCTAGTATGTAAGATTTACAGGTAAAAATAATTGACTTTAGTAAAGCTTTTGACAAACAACAAAACAGACATATAAATGCACAAATACCATTGAAGACAAAGAAATGATGCAAAGGATCTAGTTAGGCTAAAAGTATGAATAAGAAATAATAACATGGATTTTTAACTTGGAAATAAACAATTTTCCTAGTTAAACCACATGGATCCAGTTAAAGGGGACAAAAGGTTTAAGTGGTAGAGAAATCTAAAAAGAAGTAATGCCAGAAGACACACTGGAGCACTAATGGATTTATATTAGACACGAGTTGGCAGTGTCATATGGCAACAAAAACTGATGGAATGTTGGAATGCGTATGTACAGGCGTTGGGTGAAATCCAACTGGGAGACTTTCCATTGAGTTCATTAGGACCATTATTTCGCCCTTCATTTCACAAAGCAAGGAGCTTGTGGTAGCACCTCATATTAAATCACACTTAGAGATTTTGCTCAGTTTTCGGCATCTTGTTATGACAAAGATGTAGGCAACCTTTAGAGTGTTCAGAAAACAGCAAAAGAAGGTCGGGTGTCTTAATAAGAAAGATTAAAATAACTGTTTACCTATAGAATAGCTATATAATCAGGGAGAGATGCAGTAACTGTCAAGAAATATTTGAATCACCAAGGAAGTATAATAGCTCTAATGGGATGAAATTAAGAGAAGAGAAAGAAAATATAAAGTGACTATCAGTGACAAGAAAGACAATCAAAAGTTAAATTTATTTCTTAAAGCTTTAGCTACAGATTACTACCAGTAGCTAGTGGAAATTTGGTGCCAGGATGAGAGGTCAGAATGTAAGCATAACGGTGCACAGAAATAAGCATGAAAAGTTTGCAGGCTTGAGTGCAGCAACATATGTGCAGTTTCAGTATAGCCACAAAAGGAAGCACTACGTAACTCCTTCCTCTGTGATATGCATCTCTGCGTAGGCATCCCCGAAAATATATAATCTAATTTTCAACTTATATGGATAGAAAACTCAGAGTAATCTGCTGGCCATTATCACCCCTCAGTTTCTCTTGCTTTTTACTTCTTTCCAGATTTCCTCATATCATTCAGAACCTTTGTTTCAGATTATTTGTCCCTCGATATATTTGCATGTATTTTTCCAAGTTAAATCTCAGCATTGTCAGCATTCTGTAAGAGGCTGTACATTCCACTTTGAAATACTCTCTGATCATTGAGGCCATAAACCCTGGCTATCATAGCAACATAGAAGTCAAAGATGAAAAGTCCTATTAAGTCATCTAGTCCATCTTCCTGCCAGTACATGGGTATGACCAGTTCATGTTGTAATGACAGCCTTCCTTTGTCAAAAAGGAGTCATAATGGTATCTTGGAACAGCTCTCTTCGGACCCAAACTCAGTCTTTGCTGCTCTAGACAGATAAGATTTCTCTTTCATGTCAGTGTGCCATCAGAAAAGGAAAATTCAACACACTGATGGAATGACTCAGCTATTGTTGGTGGAAGATTCTGCACAGTTTCAAAAGATATTACATGTCCATGCATCAAAGTGCTTTAACAAGAGCAAAGAAAGTCCTGGCTAATTCTTTCAATGTAAATACTCTGTCAATTTTTAGCAATAGCATAAAACAAATAAAAAGTGTTTTGAAATACAGAAACATATTTATTACTTTTGTTCTTGAACATGGAATGATATTTTTGTTGTATGAAAGATGTTATCCTCTGTTGTAGAGAATGTGATCGAAATCAATATTTTTAACAGAGAAACTGCTGAAGGTAACTCAGCTAAGGGCCCAATCCTATTCTCATTAAAGTCTGTGGCAAAACTCCTTTGAATGTCAATGGGAACAGGATCATGCTGTAAACAAAATGAGTTATTTCAAACCACAATTGATCTAGCTTTGTAGAATGGGGGTCCTAAACATCTTTAGTTTCTTGGTATGGCCAGGTTCAACAGTTACTAGAAGCCTCTGATGAATTCTTTCCCCCTGTTGGGATATTCTGCCATATACGTTAATAGCATTTAGCCCTAGGATCAACCAATTCTGGCTGATGTTCAGTCTGATGAATTTTTAGATTTCATAGATTTCATAGACATTTGGACTGGAAGGGACCGCAGAAGATCATCGAGTCCAGCCCCCTGCCCCAGGGGCAGGAAGTCAGCTGGGGTCACAGGATCCCAGCAAGATAACCGTCCAATTGACTCTTAAAGAAATCCTGAGTAGGTGCTTGCACCACCTCTGGTGGCAGTCTGTTCCAGGTCTTGGGGGCTCAGACTGTAAAGAAGTTCTTCCTTATGTCCAGCCTGAAACAGTCTTGGAGAAGTTTGTGACCATTTGACCTTGTCATCCCATGGGGCGCTCTGGTGAACAAGCATTCCCTGAGATCCTGATGTACACCCCTTATATACTTGTAGGCAGCCACCACGTCCCCCCTGAGCCTGCACTTTTCCAGGCTGAAGAGTCCCATAGTTCTCAGCCTCTCATCATAAGGCCTGTTTTCCTGCCCTCTGATCATGTGCGTG